>NW_026961583.1:0-53904 GCF_963924245.1 Chroicocephalus ridibundus | reverse complement strand
GCTGTATGTCCCACATCCAAAGTGCCAAGAGAGAGCTTGCTCTCCCTGTCTTTGAGTACTGTTTTCGCTGTGCCGGTTACCTCTTTGCTAACATTCTCTTCAGCGCTGCAGGGAAACCAGGAACCACGTGGAGAAGGCACCCACACTGAAAGTGCCTGGAGGGAACATTGGGGCTTCTTCTCAGTGTCTCTGACATAGGGTTTCACTGTCCCGGGAAAGTCTCTGCTAACACCCTGCAGAGCGCTGTGCCCAATCTACAGAAACGTCTTGCGGTATCTCCTACAGGGAAAGTGCCAGGAGGGAACTGTCCATCTTGTTCTCAGTGTCTCTGAGAATTGCTCTGATTATCCCTGTGACCTCTTTGCTAAGACTCTCCAGAGAGCCGTCCTCAAAACCAACACACATCTTGACATATCTCCCACATTGATCGCAGTGTCTCCAGGAACGGCATTCAAGGAGCCAGGAACTTTTCTCCCTACACTGTCCATTGAGTTGTCCTCAAAACCAATATACATCCTGCTATATCTCCCACATGGAAAGTGCCAGGAGGGAGAAGTGGCGATTATGTTTAGACTTTCTCGGAACTGCTTCAAATCAACTAGATATCTTTGTGCTGTAAATCTCCCAACAGCCAAACGCAAAAGCAGCAAACATCTCGCTGTATGTCCCACATCCAAAGTGCCAAGAGAGAGCTTGCTCTCCCTGTCTTTGAGTACTGTTTTCGCTGTGCCGGTTACCTCTTTGCTAACATTCTCTTCAGCGCTGCAGGGAAACCAGGAACCACGTGGAGAAGGCACCCACACTGAAAGTGCCTGGAGGGAACATTGGGGCTTCTTCTCAGTGTCTCTGACATAGGGTTTCACTGTCCCGGGAAAGTCTCTGCTAACACCCTGCAGAGCGCTGTGCCCAATCTACAGAAACGTCTTGCGGTATCTCCTACAGGGAAAGTGCCAGGAGGGAACTGTCCATCTTGTTCTCAGTGTCTCTGAGAATTGCTCTGATTATCCCTGTGACCTCTTTGCTAAGACTCTCCAGAGAGCCGTCCTCAAAACCAACACACATCTTGACATATCTCCCTCATTGATCGCAGTGTCTCCAGGAACGGCATTCAAGGAGCCAGGAACTTTTCTCCCTACACTGTCCATTGAGTTGTCCTCAAAACCAATATACATCCTGCTATATCTCCCACATGGAAAGTGCCAGGAGGGAGAAGTGGCGATTATGTTTAGACTTTCTCGGAACTGCTTCAAATCAACTAGATATCTTTGTGCTGTAAATCTCCCAACAGCCAAACGCAAAAGCAGCAAACATCTCGCTGTATGTCCCACATCCAAAGTGCCAAGAGAGAGCTTGCTCTCCCTGTCTTTGAGTACTGTTTTCGCTGTGCCGGTTACCTCTTTGCTAACATTCTCTTCAGCGCTGCAGGGAAACCAGGAACCACGTGGAGAAGGCACCCACACTGAAAGTGCCTGGAGGGAACATTGGGGCTTCTTCTCAGTGTCTCTGACATAGGGTTTCACTGTCCCGGGAAAGTCTCTGCTAACACCCTGCAGAGCGCTGTGCCCAATCTACAGAAACGTCTTGCGGTATCTCCTACAGGGAAAGTGCCAGGAGGGAACTGTCCATCTTGTTCTCAGTGTCTCTGAGAATTGCTCTGATTATCCCTGTGACCTCTTTGCTAAGACTCTCCAGAGAGCCGTCCTCAAAACCAACACACATCTTGACATATCTCCCACATTGATCGCAGTGTCTCCAGGAACGGCATTCAAGGAGCCAGGAACTTTTCTCCCTACACTGTCCATTGAGTTGTCCTCAAAACCAATATACATCCTGCTATATCTCCCACATGGAAAGTGCCAGGAGGGAGAAGTGGCGATTATGTTTAGACTTTCTCGGAACTGCTTCAAATCAACTAGATATCTTTGTGCTGTAAATCTCCCAACAGCCAAACGCAAAAGCAGCAAACATCTCGCTGTATGTCCCACATCCAAAGTGCCAAGAGAGAGCTTGCTCTCCCTGTCTTTGAGTACTGTTTTCGCTGTGCCGGTTACCTCTTTGCTAACATTCTCTTCAGCGCTGCAGGGAAACCAGGAACCACGTGGAGAAGGCACCCACACTGAAAGTGCCTGGAGGGAACATTGGGGCTTCTTCTCAGTGTCTCTGACATAGGGTTTCACTGTCCCGGGAAAGTCTCTGCTAACACCCTGCAGAGCGCTGTGCCCAATCTACAGAAACGTCTTGCGGTATCTCCTACAGGGAAAGTGCCAGGAGGGAACTGTCCATCTTGTTCTCAGTGTCTCTGAGAATTGCTCTGATTATCCCTGTGACCTCTTTGCTAAGACTCTCCAGAGAGCCGTCCTCAAAACCAACACACATCTTGACATATCTCCCTCATTGATCGCAGTGTCTCCAGGAACGGCATTCAAGGAGCCAGGAACTTTTCTCCCTACACTGTCCATTGAGTTGTCCTCAAAACCAATATACATCCTGCTATATCTCCCACATGGAAAGTGCCAGGAGGGAGAAGTGGCGATTATGTTTAGACTTTCTCGGAACTGCTTCAAATCAACTAGATATCTTTGTGCTGTAAATCTCCCAACAGCCAAACGCAAAAGCAGCAAACATCTCGCTGTATGTCCCACATCCAAAGTGCCAAGAGAGAGCTTGCTCTCCCTCTCTTTGAGTACTGTTTTCGCTGTGCCGGTTACCTCTTTGCTAACATTCTCTTCAGCGCTGCAGGGAAACCAGGAACCACGTGGAGAAGGCACCCACACTGAAAGTGCCTGGAGGGAACATTGGGGCTTCTTCTCAGTGTCTCTGACATAGGGTTTCACTGTCCCGGGAAAGTCTCTGCTAACACCCTGCAGAGCGCTGTGCCCAATCTACAGAAACGTCTTGCGGTATCTCCTACAGGGAAAGTGCCAGGAGGGAACTGTCCATCTTGTTCTCAGTGTCTCTGAGAATTGCTCTGATTATCCCTGTGACCTCTTTGCTAAGACTCTCCAGAGAGCCGTCCTCAAAACCAACACACATCTTGACATATCTCCCACATTGATCGCAGTGTCTCCAGGAACGGCATTCAAGGAGCCAGGAACTTTTCTCCCTACACTGTCCATTGAGTTGTCCTCAAAACCAATATACATCCTGCTATATCTCCCACATGGAAAGTGCCAGGAGGGAGAAGTGGCGATTATGTTTAGACTTTCTCGGAACTGCTTCAAATCAACTAGATATCTTTGTGCTGTAAATCTCCCAACAGCCAAACGCAAAAGCAGCAAACATCTCGCTGTATGTCCCACATCCAAAGTGCCAAGAGAGAGCTTGCTCTCCCTGTCTTTGAGTACTGTTTTCGCTGTGCCGGTTACCTCTTTGCTAACATTCTCTTCAGCGCTGCAGGGAAACCAGGAACCACGTGGAGAAGGCACCCACACTGAAAGTGCCTGGAGGGAACATTGGGGCTTCTTCTCAGTGTCTCTGACATAGGGTTTCACTGTCCCGGGAAAGTCTCTGCTAACACCCTGCAGAGCGCTGTGCCCAATCTACAGAAACGTCTTGCGGTATCTCCTACAGGGAAAGTGCCAGGAGGGAATTGTCGAGCTTGTTCTCAGTGTCTCTGAGAATTGCTCTGATTATCCCTGTGACCTCTTTGCTAAGACTCTCCAGAGAGCCGTCCTCAAAACCAACACACATCTTGACATATCTCCCACATTGATCGCAGTGTCTCCAGGAACGGCATTCAAGGAGCCAGGAACTTTTCTCCCTACACTGTCCATTGAGTTGTCCTCAAAACCAATATACATCCTGCTATATCTCCCACATGGAAAGTGCCAGGAGGGAGAAGTGGCGATTATGTTTAGACTTTCTCGGAACTGCTTCAAATCAACTAGATATCTTTGTGCTGTAAATCTCCCAACAGCCAAACGCAAAAGCAGCAAACATCTCGCTGTATGTCCCACATCCAAAGTGCCAAGAGAGAGCTTGCTCTCCCTGTCTTTGAGTACTGTTTTCGCTGTGCCGGTTACCTCTTTGCTAACATTCTCTTCAGCGCTGCAGGGAAACCAGGAACCACGTGGAGAAGGCACCCACACTGAAAGTGCCTGGAGGGAACATTGGGGCTTCTTCTCAGTGTCTCTGACATAGGGTTTCACTGTCCGGGAAAGTCTCTGCTAACACCCTGCAGAGCGCTGTGCCCAATCTACAGAAACGTCTTGCGGTATCTCCTACAGGGAAAGTGCCAGGAGGGAATTGTCGAGCTTGTTCTCAGTGTCTCTGAGAATTGCTCTGATTATCCCTGTGACCTCTTTGCTAAGACTCTCCAGAGAGCCGTCCTCAAAACCAACACACATCTTGACATATCTCCCACATTGATCGCAGTGTCTCCAGGAACGGCATTCAAGGAGCCAGGAACTTTTCTCCCTACACTGTCCATTGAGTTGTCCTCAAAACCAATATACATCCTGCTATATCTCCCACATGGAAAGTGCCAGGAGGGAGAAGTGGCGATTATGTTTAGACTTTCTCGGAACTGCTTCAAATCAACTAGATATCTTTGTGCTGTAAATCTCCCAACAGCCAAACGCAAAAGCAGCAAACATCTCGCTGTATGTCCCACATCCAAAGTGCCAAGAGAGAGCTTGCTCTCCCTCTCTTTGAGTACTGTTTTCGCTGTGCCGGTTACCTCTTTGCTAACATTCTCTTCAGCGCTGCAGGGAAACCAGGAACCACGTGGAGAAGGCACCCACACTGAAAGTGCCTGGAGGGAACATTGGGGCTTCTTCTCAGTGTCTCTGACATAGGGTTTCACTGTCCCGGGAAAGTCTCTGCTAACACCCTGCAGAGCGCTGTGCCCAATCTACAGAAACGTCTTGCGGTATCTCCTACAGGGAAAGTGCCGGAGGGAACTGTCCATCTTGTTCTCAGTGTCTCTGAGAATTGCTCTGATTATCCCTGTGACCTCTTTGCTAAGACTCTCCAGAGAGCCGTCCTCAAAACCAACACACATCTTGACATATCTCCCTCATTGATCGCAGTGTCTCCAGGAACGGCATTCAAGGAGCCAGGAACTTTTCTCCCTACACTGTCCATTGAGTTGTCCTCAAAACCAATATACATCCTGCTATATCTCCCACATGGAAAGTGCCAGGAGGGAGAAGTGGCGATTATGTTTAGACTTTCTCGGAACTGCTTCAAATCAACTAGATATCTTTGTGCTGTAAATCTCCCAACAGCCAAACGCAAAAGCAGCAAACATCTCGCTGTATGTCCCACATCCAAAGTGCCAAGAGAGAGCTTGCTCTCCCTGTCTTTGAGTACTGTTTTCGCTGTGCCGGTTACCTCTTTGCTAACATTCTCTTCAGCGCTGCAGGGAAACCAGGAACCACGTGGAGAAGGCACCCACACTGAAAGTGCCTGGAGGGAACATTGGGGCTTCTTCTCAGTGTCTCTGACATAGGGTTTCACTGTCCCGGGAAAGTCTCTGCTAACACCCTGCAGAGCGCTGTGCCCAATCTACAGAAACGTCTTGCGGTATCTCCTACAGGGAAAGTGCCAGGAGGGAATTGTCGAGCTTGTTCTCAGTGTCTCTGAGAATTGCTCTGATTATCCCTGTGACCTCTTTGCTAAGACTCTCCAGAGAGCCGTCCTCAAAACCAACACACATCTTGACATATCTCCCTCATTGATCGCAGTGTCTCCAGGAACGGCATTCAAGGAGCCAGGAACTTTTCTCCCTACACTGTCCATTGAGTTGTCCTCAAAACCAATATACATCCTGCTATATCTCCCACATGGAAAGTGCCAGGAGGGAGAAGTGGCGATTATGTTTAGACTTTCTCGGAACTGCTTCAAATCAACTAGATATCTTTGTGCTGTAAATCTCCCAACAGCCAAACGCAAAAGCAGCAAACATCTCGCTGTATGTCCCACATCCAAAGTGCCAAGAGAGAGCTTGCTCTCCCTGTCTTTGAGTACTGTTTTCGCTGTGCCGGTTACCTCTTTGCTAACATTCTCTTCAGCGCTGCAGGGAAACCAGGAACCACGTGGAGAAGGCACCCACACTGAAAGTGCCTGGAGGGAACATTGGGGCTTCTTCTCAGTGTCTCTGACATAGGGTTTCACTGTCCCGGGAAAGTCTCTGCTAACACCCTGCAGAGCGCTGTGCCCAATCTACAGAAACGTCTTGCGGTATCTCCTACAGGGAAAGTGCCAGGAGGGAATTGTCGAGCTTGTTCTCAGTGTCTCTGAGAATTGCTCTGATTATCCCTGTGACCTCTTTGCTAAGACTCTCCAGAGAGCCGTCCTCAAAACCAACACACATCTTGACATATCTCCCTCATTGATCGCAGTGTCTCCAGGAACGGCATTCAAGGAGCCAGGAACTTTTCTCCCTACACTGTCCATTGAGTTGTCCTCAAAACCAATATACATCCTGCTATATCTCCCACATGGAAAGTGCCAGGAGGGAGAAGTGGCGATTATGTTTAGACTTTCTCGGAACTGCTTCAAATCAACTAGATATCTTTGTGCTGTAAATCTCCCAACAGCCAAACGCAAAAGCAGCAAACATCTCGCTGTATGTCCCACATCCAAAGTGCCAAGAGAGAGCTTGCTCTCCCTGTCTTTGAGTACTGTTTTCGCTGTGCCGGTTACCTCTTTGCTAACATTCTCTTCAGCGCTGCAGGGAAACCAGGAACCACGTGGAGAAGGCACCCACACTGAAAGTGCCTGGAGGGAACATTGGGGCTTCTTCTCAGTGTCTCTGACATAGGGTTTCACTGTCCCGGGAAAGTCTCTGCTAACACCCTGCAGAGCGCTGTGCCCAATCTACAGAAACGTCTTGCGGTATCTCCTACAGGGAAAGTGCCAGGAGGGAACTGTCGAGCTTGTTCTCAGTGTCTCTGAGAATTGCTCTGATTATCCCTGTGACCTCTTTGCTAAGACTCTCCAGAGAGCCGTCCTCAAAACCAACACACATCTTGACATATCTCCCACATTGATCGCAGTGTCTCCAGGAACGGCATTCAAGGAGCCAGGAACTTTTCTCCCTACACTGTCCATTGAGTTGTCCTCAAAACCAATATACATCCTGCTATATCTCCCACATGGAAAGTGCCAGGAGGGAGAAGTGGCGATTATGTTTAGACTTTCTCGGAACTGCTTCAAATCAACTAGATATCTTTGTGCTGTAAATCTCCCAACAGCCAAACGCAAAAGCAGCAAACATCTCGCTGTATGTCCCACATCCAAAGTGCCAAGAGAGAGCTTGCTCTCCCTGTCTTTGAGTACTGTTTTCGCTGTGCCGGTTACCTCTTTGCTAACATTCTCTTCAGCGCTGCAGGGAAACCAGGAACCACGTGGAGAAGGCACCCACACTGAAAGTGCCTGGAGGGAACATTGGGGCTTCTTCTCAGTGTCTCTGACATAGGGTTTCACTGTCCCGGGAAAGTCTCTGCTAACACCCTGCAGAGCGCTGTGCCCAATCTACAGAAACGTCTTGCGGTATCTCCTACAGGGAAAGTGCCAGGAGGGAATTGTCGAGCTTGTTCTCAGTGTCTCTGAGAATTGCTCTGATTATCCCTGTGACCTCTTTGCTAAGACTCTCCAGAGAGCCGTCCTCAAAACCAACACACATCTTGACATATCTCCCTCATTGATCGCAGTGTCTCCAGGAACGGCATTCAAGGAGCCAGGAACTTTTCTCCCTACACTGTCCATTGAGTTGTCCTCAAAACCAATATACATCCTGCTATATCTCCCACATGGAAAGTGCCAGGAGGGAGAAGTGGCGATTATGTTTAGACTTTCTCGGAACTGCTTCAAATCAACTAGATATCTTTGTGCTGTAAATCTCCCAACAGCCAAACGCAAAAGCAGCAAACATCTCGCTGTATGTCCCACATCCAAAGTGCCAAGAGAGAGCTTGCTCTCCCTGTCTTTGAGTACTGTTTTCACTGTCCCGGTTACCTCTTTGCTAACATTCTCTTCAGCGCTGCAGGGAAACCAGGAACCACGTGGAGAAGGCACCCACACTGAAAGTGCCTGGAGGGAACATTGGGGCTTCTTCTCAGTGTCTCTGACATAGGGTTTCACTGTCCCGGGAAAGTCTCTGCTAACACCCTGCAGAGCGCTGTGCCCAATCTACAGAAACGTCTTGCGGTATCTCCTACAGGGAAAGTGCCAGGAGGGAATTGTCGAGCTTGTTCTCAGTGTCTCTGAGAATTGCTCTGATTATCCCTGTGACCTCTTTGCTAAGACTCTCCAGAGAGCCGTCCTCAAAACAAACACACATCTTGACATATCTCCCACATTGATCGCAGTGTCTCCAGGAACGGCATTCAAGGAGCCAGGAACTTTTCTCCCTACACTGTCCATTGAGTTGTCCTCAAAACCAATATACATCCTGCTATATCTCCCACATGGAAAGTGCCAGGAGGGAGAAGTGGCGATTATGTTTAGACTTTCTCGGAACTGCTTCAAATCAACTAGATATCTTTGTGCTGTAAATCTCCCAACAGCCAAACGCAAAAGCAGCAAACATCTCGCTGTATGTCCCACATCCAAAGTGCCAAGAGAGAGCTTGCTCTCCCTGTCTTTGAGTACTGTTTTCGCTGTGCCGGTTACCTCTTTGCTAACATTCTCTTCAGCGCTGCAGGGAAACCAGGAACCACGTGGAGAAGGCACCCACACTGAAAGTGCCTGGAGGGAACATTGGGGCTTCTTCTCAGTGTCTCTGACATAGGGTTTCACTGTCCCGGGAAAGTCTCTGCTAACACCCTGCAGAGCGCTGTGCCCAATCTACAGAAACGTCTTGCGGTATCTCCTACAGGGAAAGTGCCAGGAGGGAACTGTCCATCTTGTTCTCAGTGTCTCTGAGAATTGCTCTGATTATCCCTGTGACCTCTTTGCTAAGACTCTCCAGAGAGCCGTCCTCAAAACAAACACACATCTTGACATATCTCCCACATTGATCGCAGTGTCTCCAGGAACGGCATTCAAGGAGCCAGGAACTTTTCTCCCTACACTGTCCATTGAGTTGTCCTCAAAACCAATATACATCCTGCTATATCTCCCACATGGAAAGTGCCAGGAGGGAGAAGTGGCGATTATGTTTAGACTTTCTCGGAACTGCTTCAAATCAACTAGATATCTTTGTGCTGTAAATCTCCCAACAGCCAAACGCAAAAGCAGCAAACATCTCGCTGTATGTCCCACATCCAAAGTGCCAAGAGAGAGCTTGCTCTCCCTCTCTTTGAGTACTGTTTTCGCTGTGCCGGTTACCTCTTTGCTAACATTCTCTTCAGCGCTGCAGGGAAACCAGGAACCACGTGGAGAAGGCACCCACACTGAAAGTGCCTGGAGGGAACATTGGGGCTTCTTCTCAGTGTCTCTGACATAGGGTTTCACTGTCCCGGGAAAGTCTCTGCTAACACCCTGCAGAGCGCTGTGCCCAATCTACAGAAACGTCTTGCGGTATCTCCTACAGGGAAAGTGCCAGGAGGGAATTGTCGAGCTTGTTCTCAGTGTCTCTGAGAATTGCTCTGATTATCCCTGTGACCTCTTTGCTAAGACTCTCCAGAGAGCCGTCCTCAAAACAAACACACATCTTGACATATCTCCCACATTGATCGCAGTGTCTCCAGGAACGGCATTCAAGGAGCCAGGAACTTTTCTCCCTACACTGTCCATTGAGTTGTCCTCAAAACCAATATACATCCTGCTATATCTCCCACATGGAAAGTGCCAGGAGGGAGAAGTGGCGATTATGTTTAGACTTTCTCGGAACTGCTTCAAATCAACTAGATATCTTTGTGCTGTAAATCTCCCAACAGCCAAACGCAAAAGCAGCAAACATCTCGCTGTATGTCCCACATCCAAAGTGCCAAGAGAGAGCTTGCTCTCCCTGTCTTTGAGTACTGTTTTCGCTGTGCCGGTTACCTCTTTGCTAACATTCTCTTCAGCGCTGCAGGGAAACCAGGAACCACGTGGAGAAGGCACCCACACTGAAAGTGCCTGGAGGGAACATTGGGGCTTCTTCTCAGTGTCTCTGACATAGGGTTTCACTGTCCCGGGAAAGTCTCTGCTAACACCCTGCAGAGCGCTGTGCCCAATCTACAGAAACGTCTTGCGGTATCTCCTACAGGGAAAGTGCCAGGAGGGAACTGTCCATCTTGTTCTCAGTGTCTCTGAGAATTGCTCTGATTATCCCTGTGACCTCTTTGCTAAGACTCTCCAGAGAGCCGTCCTCAAAACAAACACACATCTTGACATATCTCCCACATTGATCGCAGTGTCTCCAGGAACGGCATTCAAGGAGCCAGGAACTTTTCTCCCTACACTGTCCATTGAGTTGTCCTCAAAACCAATATACATCCTGCTATATCTCCCACATGGAAAGTGCCAGGAGGGAGAAGTGGCGATTATGTTTAGACTTTCTCGGAACTGCTTCAAATCAACTAGATATCTTTGTGCTGTAAATCTCCCAACAGCCAAACGCAAAAGCAGCAAACATCTCGCTGTATGTCCCACATCCAAAGTGCCAAGAGAGAGCTTGCTCTCCCTCTCTTTGAGTACTGTTTTCGCTGTGCCGGTTACCTCTTTGCTAACATTCTCTTCAGCGCTGCAGGGAAACCAGGAACCACGTGGAGAAGGCACCCACACTGAAAGTGCCTGGAGGGAACATTGGGGCTTCTTCTCAGTGTCTCTGACATAGGGTTTCACTGTCCCGGGAAAGTCTCTGCTAACACCCTGCAGAGCGCTGTGCCCAATCTACAGAAACGTCTTGCGGTATCTCCTACAGGGAAAGTGCCAGGAGGGAACTGTCCATCTTGTTCTCAGTGTCTCTGAGAATTGCTCTGATTATCCCTGTGACCTCTTTGCTAAGACTCTCCAGAGAGCCGTCCTCAAAACCAACACACATCTTGACATATCTCCCTCATTGATCGCAGTGTCTCCAGGAACGGCATTCAAGGAGCCAGGAACTTTTCTCCCTACACTGTCCATTGAGTTGTCCTCAAAACCAATATACATCCTGCTATATCTCCCACATGGAAAGTGCCAGGAGGGAGAAGTGGCGATTATGTTTAGACTTTCTCGGAACTGCTTCAAATCAACTAGATATCTTTGTGCTGTAAATCTCCCAACAGCCAAACGCAAAAGCAGCAAACATCTCGCTGTATGTCCCACATCCAAAGTGCCAAGAGAGAGCTTGCTCTCCCTGTCTTTGAGTACTGTTTTCGCTGTGCCGGTTACCTCTTTGCTAACATTCTCTTCAGCGCTGCAGGGAAACCAGGAACCACGTGGAGAAGGCACCCACACTGAAAGTGCCTGGAGGGAACATTGGGGCTTCTTCTCAGTGTCTCTGACATAGGGTTTCACTGTCCCGGGAAAGTCTCTGCTAACACCCTGCAGAGCGCTGTGCCCAATCTACAGAAACGTCTCGCGGTATCTCCTACAGGGAAAGTGCCAGGAGGTAACTGTCCATCTTGTTCTCAGTGTCTCTGAGAATTGCTCTGATTATCCCTGTGACCTCTTTGCTAAGACTCTCCAGACAGCCGTCCTCAAAACCAACACACATCTTGACATATCTCCCACATTGATCGCAGTGTCTCCAGGAACGGCATTCAAGGAGCCAGGAACTTTTCTCCCTACACTGTCCATTGAGTTGTCCTCAAAACCAATATACATCCTGCTATATCTCCCACATGGAAAGTGCCAGGAGGGAGAAGTGGCGATTATGTTTAGACTTTCTCGGAACTGCTTCAAATCAACTAGATATCTTTGTGCTGTAAATCTCCCAACAGCCAAACGCAAAAGCAGCAAACATCTCGCTGTATGTCCCACATCCAAAGTGCCAAGAGAGAGCTTGCTCTCCCTGTCTTTGAGTACTGTTTTCGCTGTGCCGGTTACCTCTTTGCTAACATTCTCTTCAGCGCTGCAGGGAAACCAGGAACCACGTGGAGAAGGCACCCACACTGAAAGTGCCTGGAGGGAACATTGGGGCTTCTTCTCAGTGTCTCTGACATAGGGTTTCACTGTCCCGGGAAAGTCTCTGCTAACACCCTGCAGAGCGCTGTGCCCAATCTACAGAAACGTCTTGCGGTATCTCCTACAGGGAAAGTGCCAGGAGGGAATTGTCGAGCTTGTTCTCAGTGTCTCTGAGAATTGCTCTGATTATCCCTGTGACCTCTTTGCTAAGACTCTCCAGAGAGCCGTCCTCAAAACAAACACACATCTTGACATATCTCCCTCATTGATCGCAGTGTCTCCAGGAACGGCATTCAAGGAGCCAGGAACTTTTCTCCCTACACTGTCCATTGAGTTGTCCTCAAAACCAATATACATCCTGCTATATCTCCCACATGGAAAGTGCCAGGAGGGAGAAGTGGCGATTATGTTTAGACTTTCTCGGAACTGCTTCAAATCAACTAGATATCTTTGTGCTGTAAATCTCCCAACAGCCAAACGCAAAAGCAGCAAACATCTCGCTGTATGTCCCACATCCAAAGTGCCAAGAGAGAGCTTGCTCTCCCTCTCTTTGAGTACTGTTTTCGCTGTGCCGGTTACCTCTTTGCTAACATTCTCTTCAGCGCTGCAGGGAAACCAGGAACCACGTGGAGAAGGCACCCACACTGAAAGTGCCTGGAGGGAACATTGGGGCTTCTTCTCAGTGTCTCTGACATAGGGTTTCACTGTCCCGGGAAAGTCTCTGCTAACACCCTGCAGAGCGCTGTGCCCAATCTACAGAAACGTCTTGCGGTATCTCCTACAGGGAAAGTGCCAGGAGGGAACTGTCCATCTTGTTCTCAGTGTCTCTGAGAATTGCTCTGATTATCCCTGTGACCTCTTTGCTAAGACTCTCCAGAGAGCCGTCCTCAAAACCAACACACATCTTGACATATCTCCCTCATTGATCGCAGTGTCTCCAGGAACGGCATTCAAGGAGCCAGGAACTTTTCTCCCTACACTGTCCATTGAGTTGTCCTCAAAACCAATATACATCCTGCTATATCTCCCACATGGAAAGTGCCAGGAGGGAGAAGTGGCGATTATGTTTAGACTTTCTCGGAACTGCTTCAAATCAACTAGATATCTTTGTGCTGTAAATCTCCCAACAGCCAAACGCAAAAGCAGCAAACATCTCGCTGTATGTCCCACATCCAAAGTGCCAAGAGAGAGCTTGCTCTCCCTGTCTTTGAGTACTGTTTTCGCTGTGCCGGTTACCTCTTTGCTAACATTCTCTTCAGCGCTGCAGGGAAACCAGGAACCACGTGGAGAAGGCACCCACACTGAAAGTGCCTGGAGGGAACATTGGGGCTTCTTCTCAGTGTCTCTGACATAGGGTTTCACTGTCCCGGGAAAGTCTCTGCTAACACCCTGCAGAGCGCTGTGCCCAATCTACAGAAACGTCTCGCGGTATCTCCTACAGGGAAAGTGCCAGGAGGTAACTGTCCATCTTGTTCTCAGTGTCTCTGAGAATTGCTCTGATTATCCCTGTGACCTCTTTGCTAAGACTCTCCAGAGAGCCGTCCTCAAAACCAACACACATCTTGACATATCTCCCTCATTGATCGCAGTGTCTCCAGGAACGGCATTCAAGGAGCCAGGAACTTTTCTCCCTACACTGTCCATTGAGTTGTCCTCAAAACCAATATACATCCTGCTATATCTCCCACATGGAAAGTGCCAGGAGGGAGAAGTGGCGATTATGTTTAGACTTTCTCGGAACTGCTTCAAATCAACTAGATATCTTTGTGCTGTAAATCTCCCAACAGCCAAACGCAAAAGCAGCAAACATCTCGCTGTATGTCCCACATCCAAAGTGCCAAGAGAGAGCTTGCTCTCCCTCTCTTTGAGTACTGTTTTCGCTGTGCCGGTTACCTCTTTGCTAACATTCTCTTCAGCGCTGCAGGGAAACCAGGAACCACGTGGAGAAGGCACCCACACTGAAAGTGCCTGGAGGGAACATTGGGGCTTCTTCTCAGTGTCTCTGACATAGGGTTTCACTGTCCCGGGAAAGTCTCTGCTAACACCCTGCAGAGCGCTGTGCCCAATCTACAGAAACGTCTTGCGGTATCTCCTACAGGGAAAGTGCCAGGAGGGAACTGTCCATCTTGTTCTCAGTGTCTCTGAGAATTGCTCTGATTATCCCTGTGACCTCTTTGCTAAGACTCTCCAGAGAGCCGTCCTCAAAACCAACACACATCTTGACATATCTCCCTCATTGATCGCAGTGTCTCCAGGAACGGCATTCAAGGAGCCAGGAACTTTTCTCCCTACACTGTCCATTGAGTTGTCCTCAAAACCAATATACATCCTGCTATATCTCCCACATGGAAAGTGCCAGGAGGGAGAAGTGGCGATTATGTTTAGACTTTCTCGGAACTGCTTCAAATCAACTAGATATCTTTGTGCTGTAAATCTCCCAACAGCCAAACGCAAAAGCAGCAAACATCTCGCTGTATGTCCCACATCCAAAGTGCCAAGAGAGAGCTTGCTCTCCCTGTCTTTGAGTACTGTTTTCGCTGTGCCGGTTACCTCTTTGCTAACATTCTCTTCAGCGCTGCAGGGAAACCAGGAACCACGTGGAGAAGGCACCCACACTGAAAGTGCCTGGAGGGAACATTGGGGCTTCTTCTCAGTGTCTCTGACATAGGGTTTCACTGTCCCGGGAAAGTCTCTGCTAACACCCTGCAGAGCGCTGTGCCCAATCTACAGAAACGTCTTGCGGTATCTCCTACAGGGAAAGTGCCAGGAGGGAATTGTCGAGCTTGTTCTCAGTGTCTCTGAGAATTGCTCTGATTATCCCTGTGACCTCTTTGCTAAGACTCTCCAGAGAGCCGTCCTCAAAACAAACACACATCTTGACATATCTCCCTCATTGATTGCAGTGTCTCCAGGAACGGCATTCAAGGAGCCAGGAACTTTTCTCCCTACACTGTCCATTGAGTTGTCCTCAAAACCAATATACATCCTGCTATATCTCCCACATGGAAAGTGCCAGGAGGGAGAAGTGGCGATTATGTTTAGACTTTCTCGGAACTGCTTCAAATCAACTAGATATCTTTGTGCTGTAAATCTCCCAACAGCCAAACGCAAAAGCAGCAAACATCTCGCTGTATGTCCCACATCCAAAGTGCCAAGAGAGAGCTTGCTCTCCCTGTCTTTGAGTACTGTTTTCGCTGTGCCGGTTACCTCTTTGCTAACATTCTCTTCAGCGCTGCAGGGAAACCAGGAACCACGTGGAGAAGGCACCCACACTGAAAGTGCCTGGAGGGAACATTGGGGCTTCTTCTCAGTGTCTCTGACATAGGGTTTCACTGTCCCGGGAAAGTCTCTGCTAACACCCTGCAGAGCGCTGTGCCCAATCTACAGAAACGTCTTGCGGTATCTCCTACAGGGAAAGTGCCAGGAGGGAACTGTCCATCTTGTTCTCAGTGTCTCTGAGAATTGCTCTGATTATCCCTGTGACCTCTTTGCTAAGACTCTCCAGAGAGCCGTCCTCAAAACCAACACACATCTTGACATATCTCCCTCATTGATCGCAGTGTCTCCAGGAACGGCATTCAAGGAGCCAGGAACTTTTCTCCCTACACTGTCCATTGAGTTGTTCTCAAAACCAATATACATCCTGCTATATCTCCCACATGGAAAGTGCCAGGAGGGAGAAGTGGCGATTATGTTTAGACTTTCTCGGAACTGCTTCAAATCAACTAGATATCTTTGTGCTGTAAATCTCCCAACAGCCAAACGCAAAAGCAGCAAACATCTCGCTGTATGTCCCACATCCAAAGTGCCAAGAGAGAGCTTGCTCTCCCTGTCTTTGAGTACTGTTTTCGCTGTGCCGGTTACCTCTTTGCTAACATTCTCTTCAGCGCTGCAGGGAAACCAGGAACCACGTGGAGAAGGCACCCACACTGAAAGTGCCTGGAGGGAACATTGGGGCTTCTTCTCAGTGTCTCTGACATAGGGTTTCACTGTCCCGGGAAAGTCTCTGCTAACACCCTGCAGAGCGCTGTGCCCAATCTACAGAAACGTCTTGCGGTATCTCCTACAGGGAAAGTGCCAGGAGGGAACTGTCCATCTTGTTCTCAGTGTCTCTGAGAATTGCTCTGATTATCCCTGTGACCTCTTTGCTAAGACTCTCCAGAGAGCCGTCCTCAAAACCAACACACATCTTGACATATCTCCCTCATTGATCGCAGTGTCTCCAGGAACGGCATTCAAGGAGCCAGGAACTTTTCTCCCTACACTGTCCATTGAGTTGTCCTCAAAACCAATATACATCCTGCTATATCTCCCACATGGAAAGTGCCAGGAGGGAGAAGTGGCGATTATGTTTAGACTTTCTCGGAACTGCTTCAAATCAACTAGATATCTTTGTGCTGTAAATCTCCCAACAGCCAAACGCAAAAGCAGCAAACATCTCGCTGTATGTCCCACATCCAAAGTGCCAAGAGAGAGCTTGCTCTCCCTGTCTTTGAGTACTGTTTTCGCTGTGCCGGTTACCTCTTTGCTAACATTCTCTTCAGCGCTGCAGGGAAACCAGGAACCACGTGGAGAAGGCACCCACACTGAAAGTGCCTGGAGGGAACATTGGGGCTTCTTCTCAGTGTCTCTGACATAGGGTTTCACTGTCCCGGGAAAGTCTCTGCTAACACCCTGCAGAGCGCTGTGCCCAATCTACAGAAACGTCTTGCGGTATCTCCTACAGGGAAAGTGCCAGGAGGGAACTGTCCATCTTGTTCTCAGTGTCTCTGAGAATTGCTCTGATTATCCCTGTGACCTCTTTGCTAAGACTCTCCAGAGAGCCGTCCTCAAAACCAACACACATCTTGACATATCTCCCTCATTGATCGCAGTGTCTCCAGGAACGGCATTCAAGGAGCCAGGAACTTTTCTCCCTACACTGTCCATTGAGTTGTCCTCAAAACCAATATACATCCTGCTATATCTCCCACATGGAAAGTGCCAGGAGGGAGAAGTGGCGATTATGTTTAGACTTTCTCGGAACTGCTTCAAATCAACTAGATATCTTTGTGCTGTAAATCTCCCAACAGCCAAACGCAAAAGCAGCAAACATCTCGCTGTATGTCCCACATCCAAAGTGCCAAGAGAGAGCTTGCTCTCCCTGTCTTTGAGTACTGTTTTCGCTGTGCCGGTTACCTCTTTGCTAACATTCTCTTCAGCGCTGCAGGGAAACCAGGAACCACGTGGAGAAGGCACCCACACTGAAAGTGCCTGGAGGGAACATTGGGGCTTCTTCTCAGTGTCTCTGACATAGGGTTTCACTGTCCCGGGAAAGTCTCTGCTAACACCCTGCAGAGCGCTGTGCCCAATCTACAGAAACGTCTTGCGGTATCTCCTACAGGGAAAGTGCCAGGAGGGAATTGTCGAGCTTGTTCTCAGTGTCTCTGAGAATTGCTCTGATTATCCCTGTGACCTCTTTGCTAAGACTCTCCAGAGAGCCGTCCTCAAAACCAACACACATCTTGACATATCTCCCTCATTGATCGCAGTGTCTCCAGGAACGGCATTCAAGGAGCCAGGAACTTTTCTCCCTACACTGTCCATTGAGTTGTCCTCAAAACCAATATACATCCTGCTATATCTCCCACATGGAAAGTGCCAGGAGGGAGAAGTGGCGATTATGTTTAGACTTTCTCGGAACTGCTTCAAATCAACTAGATATCTTTGTGCTGTAAATCTCCCAACAGCCAAACGCAAAAGCAGCAAACATCTCGCTGTATGTCCCACATCCAAAGTGCCAAGAGAGAGCTTGCTCTCCCTGTCTTTGAGTACTGTTTTCGCTGTGCCGGTTACCTCTTTGCTAACATTCTCTTCAGCGCTGCAGGGAAACCAGGAACCACGTGGAGAAGGCACCCACACTGAAAGTGCCTGGAGGGAACATTGGGGCTTCTTCTCAGTGTCTCTGACATAGGGTTTCACTGTCCCGGGAAAGTCTCTGCTAACACCCTGCAGAGCGCTGTGCCCAATCTACAGAAACGTCTTGCGGTATCTCCTACAGGGAAAGTGCCAGGAGGGAACTGTCCATCTTGTTCTCAGTGTCTCTGAGAATTGCTCTGATTATCCCTGTGACCTCTTTGCTAAGACTCTCCAGAGAGCCGTCCTCAAAACCAACACACATCTTGACATATCTCCCTCATTGATCGCAGTGTCTCCAGGAACGGCATTCAAGGAGCCAGGAACTTTTCTCCCTACACTGTCCATTGAGTTGTCCTCAAAACCAATATACATCCTGCTATATCTCCCACATGGAAAGTGCCAGGAGGGAGAAGTGGCGATTATGTTTAGACTTTCTCGGAACTGCTTCAAATCAACTAGATATCTTTGTGCTGTAAATCTCCCAACAGCCAAACGCAAAAGCAGCAAACATCTCGCTGTATGTCCCACATCCAAAGTGCCAAGAGAGAGCTTGCTCTCCCTGTCTTTGAGTACTGTTTTCGCTGTGCCGGTTACCTCTTTGCTAACATTCTCTTCAGCGCTGCAGGGAAACCAGGAACCACGTGGAGAAGGCACCCACACTGAAAGTGCCTGGAGGGAACATTGGGGCTTCTTCTCAGTGTCTCTGACATAGGGTTTCACTGTCCCGGGAAAGTCTCTGCTAACACCCTGCAGAGCGCTGTGCCCAATCTACAGAAACGTCTTGCGGTATCTCCTACAGGGAAAGTGCCAGGAGGGAACTGTCCATCTTGTTCTCAGTGTCTCTGAGAATTGCTCTGATTATCCCTGTGACCTCTTTGCTAAGACTCTCCAGAGAGCCGTCCTCAAAACCAACACACATCTTGACATATCTCCCACATTGATCGCAGTGTCTCCAGGAACGGCATTCAAGGAGCCAGGAACTTTTCTCCCTACACTGTCCATTGAGTTGTCCTCAAAACCAATATACATCCTGCTATATCTCCCACATGGAAAGTGCCAGGAGGGAGAAGTGGCGATTATGTTTAGACTTTCTCGGAACTGCTTCAAATCAACTAGATATCTTTGTGCTGTAAATCTCCCAACAGCCAAACGCAAAAGCAGCAAACATCTCGCTGTATGTCCCACATCCAAAGTGCCAAGAGAGAGCTTGCTCTCCCTGTCTTTGAGTACTGTTTTCGCTGTGCCGGTTACCTCTTTGCTAACATTCTCTTCAGCGCTGCAGGGAAACCAGGAACCACGTGGAGAAGGCACCCACACTGAAAGTGCCTGGAGGGAACATTGGGGCTTCTTCTCAGTGTCTCTGACATAGGGTTTCACTGTCCCGGGAAAGTCTCTGCTAACACCCTGCAGAGCGCTGTGCCCAATCTACAGAAACGTCTTGCGGTATCTCCTACAGGGAAAGTGCCAGGAGGGAACTGTCCATCTTGTTCTCAGTGTCTCTGAGAATTGCTCTGATTATCCCTGTGACCTCTTTGCTAAGACTCTCCAGAGAGCCGTCCTCAAAACCAACACACATCTTGACATATCTCCCTCATTGATCGCAGTGTCTCCAGGAACGGCATTCAAGGAGCCAGGAACTTTTCTCCCTACACTGTCCATTGAGTTGTCCTCAAAACCAATATACATCCTGCTATATCTCCCACATGGAAAGTGCCAGGAGGGAGAAGTGGCGATTATGTTTAGACTTTCTCGGAACTGCTTCAAATCAACTAGATATCTTTGTGCTGTAAATCTCCCAACAGCCAAACGCAAAAGCAGCAAACATCTCGCTGTATGTCCCACATCCAAAGTGCCAAGAGAGAGCTTGCTCTCCCTGTCTTTGAGTACTGTTTTCGCTGTGCCGGTTACCTCTTTGCTAACATTCTCTTCAGCGCTGCAGGGAAACCAGGAACCACGTGGAGAAGGCACCCACACTGAAAGTGCCTGGAGGGAACATTGGGGCTTCTTCTCAGTGTCTCTGACATAGGGTTTCACTGTCCCGGGAAAGTCTCTGCTAACACCCTGCAGAGCGCTGTGCCCAATCTACAGAAACGTCTTGCGGTATCTCCTACAGGGAAAGTGCCAGGAGGGAACTGTCCATCTTGTTCTCAGTGTCTCTGAGAATTGCTCTGATTATCCCTGTGACCTCTTTGCTAAGACTCTCCAGAGAGCCGTCCTCAAAACCAACACACATCTTGACATATCTCCCACATTGATCGCAGTGTCTCCAGGAACGGCATTCAAGGAGCCAGGAACTTTTCTCCCTACACTGTCCATTGAGTTGTCCTCAAAACCAATATACATCCTGCTATATCTCCCACATGGAAAGTGCCAGGAGGGAGAAGTGGCGATTATGTTTAGACTTTCTCGGAACTGCTTCAAATCAACTAGATATCTTTGTGCTGTAAATCTCCCAACAGCCAAACGCAAAAGCAGCAAACATCTCGCTGTATGTCCCACATCCAAAGTGCCAAGAGAGAGCTTGCTCTCCCTCTCTTTGAGTACTGTTTTCGCTGTGCCGGTTACCTCTTTGCTAACATTCTCTTCAGCGCTGCAGGGAAACCAGGAACCACGTGGAGAAGGCACCCACACTGAAAGTGCCTGGAGGGAACATTGGGGCTTCTTCTCAGTGTCTCTGACATAGGGTTTCACTGTCCCGGGAAAGTCTCTGCTAACACCCTGCAGAGCGCTGTGCCCAATCTACAGAAACGTCTTGCGGTATCTCCTACAGGGAAAGTGCCAGGAGGGAACTGTCCATCTTGTTCTCAGTGTCTCTGAGAATTGCTCTGATTATCCCTGTGACCTCTTTGCTAAGACTCTCCAGAGAGCCGTCCTCAAAACAAACACACATCTTGACATATCTCCCACATTGATCGCAGTGTCTCCAGGAACGGCATTCAAGGAGCCAGGAACTTTTCTCCCTACACTGTCCATTGAGTTGTCCTCAAAACCAATATACATCCTGCTATATCTCCCACATGGAAAGTGCCAGGAGGGAGAAGTGGCGATTATGTTTAGACTTTCTCGGAACTGCTTCAAATCAACTAGATATCTTTGTGCTGTAAATCTCCCAACAGCCAAACGCAAAAGCAGCAAACATCTCGCTGTATGTCCCACATCCAAAGTGCCAAGAGAGAGCTTGCTCTCCCTGTCTTTGAGTACTGTTTTCGCTGTGCCGGTTACCTCTTTGCTAACATTCTCTTCAGCGCTGCAGGGAAACCAGGAACCACGTGGAGAAGGCACCCACACTGAAAGTGCCTGGAGGGAACATTGGGGCTTCTTCTCAGTGTCTCTGACATAGGGTTTCACTGTCCCGGGAAAGTCTCTGCTAACACCCTGCAGAGCGCTGTGCCCAATCTACAGAAACGTCTTGCGGTATCTCCTACAGGGAAAGTGCCAGGAGGGAACTGTCCATCTTGTTCTCAGTGTCTCTGAGAATTGCTCTGATTATCCCTGTGACCTCTTTGCTAAGACTCTCCAGAGAGCCGTCCTCAAAACCAACACACATCTTGACATATCTCCCTCATTGATCGCAGTGTCTCCAGGAACGGCATTCAAGGAGCCAGGAACTTTTCTCCCTACACTGTCCATTGAGTTGTCCTCAAAACCAATATACATCCTGCTATATCTCCCACATGGAAAGTGCCAGGAGGGAGAAGTGGCGATTATGTTTAGACTTTCTCGGAACTGCTTCAAATCAACTAGATATCTTTGTGCTGTAAATCTCCCAACAGCCAAACGCAAAAGCAGCAAACATCTCGCTGTATGTCCCACATCCAAAGTGCCAAGAGAGAGCTTGCTCTCCCTGTCTTTGAGTACTGTTTTCGCTGTGCCGGTTACCTCTTTGCTAACATTCTCTTCAGCGCTGCAGGGAAACCAGGAACCACGTGGAGAAGGCACCCACACTGAAAGTGCCTGGAGGGAACATTGGGGCTTCTTCTCAGTGTCTCTGACATAGGGTTTCACTGTCCCGGGAAAGTCTCTGCTAACACCCTGCAGAGCGCTGTGCCCAATCTACAGAAACGTCTTGCGGTATCTCCTACAGGGAAAGTGCCAGGAGGGAACTGTCCATCTTGTTCTCAGTGTCTCTGAGAATTGCTCTGATTATCCCTGTGACCTCTTTGCTAAGACTCTCCAGAGAGCCGTCCTCAAAACCAACACACATCTTGACATATCTCCCACATTGATCGCAGTGTCTCCAGGAACGGCATTCAAGGAGCCAGGAACTTTTCTCCCTACACTGTCCATTGAGTTGTCCTCAAAACCAATATACATCCTGCTATATCTCCCACATGGAAAGTGCCAGGAGGGAGAAGTGGCGATTATGTTTAGACTTTCTCGGAACTGCTTCAAATCAACTAGATATCTTTGTGCTGTAAATCTCCCAACAGCCAAACGCAAAAGCAGCAAACATCTCGCTGTATGTCCCACATCCAAAGTGCCAAGAGAGAGCTTGCTCTCCCTCTCTTTGAGTACTGTTTTCGCTGTGCCGGTTACCTCTTTGCTAACATTCTCTTCAGCGCTGCAGGGAAACCAGGAACCACGTGGAGAAGGCACCCACACTGAAAGTGCCTGGAGGGAACATTGGGGCTTCTTCTCAGTGTCTCTGACATAGGGTTTCACTGTCCCGGGAAAGTCTCTGCTAACACCCTGCAGAGCGCTGTGCCCAATCTACAGAAACGTCTTGCGGTATCTCCTACAGGGAAAGTGCCAGGAGGGAACTGTCCATCTTGTTCTCAGTGTCTCTGAGAATTGCTCTGATTATCCCTGTGACCTCTTTGCTAAGACTCTCCAGAGAGCCGTCCTCAAAACAAACACACATCTTGACATATCTCCCACATTGATCGCAGTGTCTCCAGGAACGGCATTCAAGGAGCCAGGAACTTTTCTCCCTACACTGTCCATTGAGTTGTCCTCAAAACCAATATACATCCTGCTATATCTCCCACATGGAAAGTGCCAGGAGGGAGAAGTGGCGATTATGTTTAGACTTTCTCGGAACTGCTTCAAATCAACTAGATATCTTTGTGCTGTAAATCTCCCAACAGCCAAACGCAAAAGCAGCAAACATCTCGCTGTATGTCCCACATCCAAAGTGCCAAGAGAGAGCTTGCTCTCCCTGTCTTTGAGTACTGTTTTCGCTGTGCCGGTTACCTCTTTGCTAACATTCTCTTCAGCGCTGCAGGGAAACCAGGAACCACGTGGAGAAGGCACCCACACTGAAAGTGCCTGGAGGGAACATTGGGGCTTCTTCTCAGTGTCTCTGACATAGGGTTTCACTGTCCCGGGAAAGTCTCTGCTAACACCCTGCAGAGCGCTGTGCCCAATCTACAGAAACGTCTTGCGGTATCTCCTACAGGGAAAGTGCCAGGAGGGAACTGTCCATCTTGTTCTCAGTGTCTCTGAGAATTGCTCTGATTATCCCTGTGACCTCTTTGCTAAGACTCTCCAGAGAGCCGTCCTCAAAACAAACACACATCTTGACATATCTCCCTCATTGATCGCAGTGTCTCCAGGAACGGCATTCAAGGAGCCAGGAACTTTTCTCCCTACACTGTCCATTGAGTTGTCCTCAAAACCAATATACATCCTGCTATATCTCCCACATGGAAAGTGCCAGGAGGGAGAAGTGGCGATTATGTTTAGACTTTCTCGGAACTGCTTCAAATCAACTAGATATCTTTGTGCTGTAAATCTCCCAACAGCCAAACGCAAAAGCAGCAAACATCTCGCTGTATGTCCCACATCCAAAGTGCCAAGAGAGAGCTTGCTCTCCCTGTCTTTGAGTACTGTTTTCGCTGTGCCGGTTACCTCTTTGCTAACATTCTCTTCAGCGCTGCAGGGAAACCAGGAACCACGTGGAGAAGGCACCCACACTGAAAGTGCCTGGAGGGAACATTGGGGCTTCTTCTCAGTGTCTCTGACATAGGGTTTCACTGTCCCGGGAAAGTCTCTGCTAACACCCTGCAGAGCGCTGTGCCCAATCTACAGAAACGTCTTGCGGTATCTCCTACAGGGAAAGTGCCAGGAGGGAACTGTCCATCTTGTTCTCAGTGTCTCTGAGAATTGCTCTGATTATCCCTGTGACCTCTTTGCTAAGACTCTCCAGAGAGCCGTCCTCAAAACCAACACACATCTTGACATATCTCCCTCATTGATCGCAGTGTCTCCAGGAACGGCATTCAAGGAGCCAGGAACTTTTCTCCCTACACTGTCCATTGAGTTGTCCTCAAAACCAATATACATCCTGCTATATCTCCCACATGGAAAGTGCCAGGAGGGAGAAGTGGCGATTATGTTTAGACTTTCTCGGAACTGCTTCAAATCAACTAGATATCTTTGTGCTGTAAATCTCCCAACAGCCAAACGCAAAAGCAGCAAACATCTCGCTGTATGTCCCACATCCAAAGTGCCAAGAGAGAGCTTGCTCTCCCTGTCTTTGAGTACTGTTTTCGCTGTGCCGGTTACCTCTTTGCTAACATTCTCTTCAGCGCTGCAGGGAAACCAGGAACCACGTGGAGAAGGCACCCACACTGAAAGTGCCTGGAGGGAACATTGGGGCTTCTTCTCAGTGTCTCTGACATAGGGTTTCACTGTCCCGGGAAAGTCTCTGCTAACACCCTGCAGAGCGCTGTGCCCAATCTACAGAAACGTCTTGCGGTATCTCCTACAGGGAAAGTGCCAGGAGGGAACTGTCCATCTTGTTCTCAGTGTCTCTGAGAATTGCTCTGATTATCCCTGTGACCTCTTTGCTAAGACTCTCCAGAGAGCCGTCCTCAAAACAAACACACATCTTGACATATCTCCCACATTGATCGCAGTGTCTCCAGGAACGGCATTCAAGGAGCCAGGAACTTTTCTCCCTACACTGTCCATTGAGTTGTCCTCAAAACCAATATACATCCTGCTATATCTCCCACATGGAAAGTGCCAGGAGGGAGAAGTGGCGATTATGTTTAGACTTTCTCGGAACTGCTTCAAATCAACTAGATATCTTTGTGCTGTAAATCTCCCAACAGCCAAACGCAAAAGCAGCAAACATCTCGCTGTATGTCCCACATCCAAAGTGCCAAGAGAGAGCTTGCTCTCCCTGTCTTTGAGTACTGTTTTCGCTGTGCCGGTTACCTCTTTGCTAACATTCTCTTCAGCGCTGCAGGGAAACCAGGAACCACGTGGAGAAGGCACCCACACTGAAAGTGCCTGGAGGGAACATTGGGGCTTCTTCTCAGTGTCTCTGACATAGGGTTTCACTGTCCCGGGAAAGTCTCTGCTAACACCCTGCAGAGCGCTGTGCCCAATCTACAGAAACGTCTTGCGGTATCTCCTACGGGGAAAGTGCCAGGAGGGAACTGTCCATCTTGTTCTCAGTGTCTCTGAGAATTGCTCTGATTATCCCTGTGACCTCTTTGCTAAGACTCTCCAGAGAGCCGTCCTCAAAACAAACACACATCTTGACATATCTCCCTCATTGATCGCAGTGTCTCCAGGAACGGCATTCAAGGAGCCAGGAACTTTTCTCCCTACACTGTCCATTGAGTTGTCCTCAAAACCAATATACATCCTGCTATATCTCCCACATGGAAAGTGCCAGGAGGGAGAAGTGGCGATTATGTTTAGACTTTCTCGGAACTGCTTCAAATCAACTAGATATCTTTGTGCTGTAAATCTCCCAACAGCCAAACGCAAAAGCAGCAAACATCTCGCTGTATGTCCCACATCCAAAGTGCCAAGAGAGAGCTTGCTCTCCCTGTCTTTGAGTACTGTTTTCGCTGTGCCGGTTACCTCTTTGCTAACATTCTCTTCAGCGCTGCAGGGAAACCAGGAACCACGTGGAGAAGGCACCCACACTGAAAGTGCCTGGAGGGAACATTGGGGCTTCTTCTCAGTGTCTCTGACATAGGGTTTCACTGTCCCGGGAAAGTCTCTGCTAACACCCTGCAGAGCGCTGTGCCCAATCTACAGAAACGTCTTGCGGTATCTCCTACAGGGAAAGTGCCAGGAGGGAACTGTCCATCTTGTTCTCAGTGTCTCTGAGAATTGCTCTGATTATCCCTGTGACCTCTTTGCTAAGACTCTCCAGAGAGCCGTCCTCAAAACCAACACACATCTTGACATATCTCCCTCATTGATCGCAGTGTCTCCAGGAACGGCATTCAAGGAGCCAGGAACTTTTCTCCCTACACTGTCCATTGAGTTGTCCTCAAAACCAATATACATCCTGCTATATCTCCCACATGGAAAGTGCCAGGAGGGAGAAGTGGCGATTATGTTTAGACTTTCTCGGAACTGCTTCAAATCAACTAGATATCTTTGTGCTGTAAATCTCCCAACAGCCAAACGCAAAAGCAGCAAACATCTCGCTGTATGTCCCACATCCAAAGTGCCAAGAGAGAGCTTGCTCTCCCTGTCTTTGAGTACTGTTTTCGCTGTGCCGGTTACCTCTTTGCTAACATTCTCTTCAGCGCTGCAGGGAAACCAGGAACCACGTGGAGAAGGCACCCACACTGAAAGTGCCTGGAGGGAACATTGGGGCTTCTTCTCAGTGTCTCTGACATAGGGTTTCACTGTCCCGGGAAAGTCTCTGCTAACACCCTGCAGAGCGCTGTGCCCAATCTACAGAAACGTCTTGCGGTATCTCCTACAGGGAAAGTGCCAGGAGGGAACTGTCCATCTTGTTCTCAGTGTCTCTGAGAATTGCTCTGATTATCCCTGTGACCTCTTTGCTAAGACTCTCCAGAGAGCCGTCCTCAAAACCAACACACATCTTGACATATCTCCCACATTGATCGCAGTGTCTCCAGGAACGGCATTCAAGGAGCCAGGAACTTTTCTCCCTACACTGTCCATTGAGTTGTCCTCAAAACCAATATACATCCTGCTATATCTCCCACATGGAAAGTGCCAGGAGGGAGAAGTGGCGATTATGTTTAGACTTTCTCGGAACTGCTTCAAATCAACTAGATATCTTTGTGCTGTAAATCTCCCAACAGCCAAACGCAAAAGCAGCAAACATCTCGCTGTATGTCCCACATCCAAAGTGCCAAGAGAGAGCTTGCTCTCCCTGTCTTTGAGTACTGTTTTCGCTGTGCCGGTTACCTCTTTGCTAACATTCTCTTCAGCGCTGCAGGGAAACCAGGAACCACGTGGAGAAGG
Source organism: Chroicocephalus ridibundus (assembly GCF_963924245.1). Classification (NCBI taxonomy): domain Eukaryota; kingdom Metazoa; phylum Chordata; class Aves; order Charadriiformes; family Laridae; genus Chroicocephalus; species Chroicocephalus ridibundus. The sequence goes on along the minus strand of NW_026961583.1, from coordinate 26,832 downwards.
CACCCACACTGAAAGTGCCTGGAGGGAACATTGGGGCTTCTTCTCAGTGTCTCTGACATAGGGTTTCACTGTCCCGGGAAAGTCTCTGCTAACACCCTGCAGAGCGCTGTGCCCAATCTACAGAAACGTCTTGCGGTATCTCCTACAGGGAAAGTGCCAGGAGGGAACTGTCCATCTTGTTCTCAGTGTCTCTGAGAATTGCTCTGATTATCCCTGTGACCTCTTTGCTAAGACTCTCCAGAGAGCCGTCCTCAAAACCAACACACATCTTGACATATCTCCCACATTGATCGCAGTGTCTCCAGGAACGGCATTCAAGGAGCCAGGAACTTTTCTCCCTACACTGTCCATTGAGTTGTCCTCAAAACCAATATACATCCTGCTATATCTCCCACATGGAAAGTGCCAGGAGGGAGAAGTGGCGATTATGTTTAGACTTTCTCGGAACTGCTTCAAATCAACTAGATATCTTTGTGCTGTAAATCTCCCAACAGCCAAACGCAAAAGCAGCAAACATCTCGCTGTATGTCCCACATCCAAAGTGCCAAGAGAGAGCTTGCTCTCCCTCTCTTTGAGTACTGTTTTCGCTGTGCCGGTTACCTCTTTGCTAACATTCTCTTCAGCGCTGCAGGGAAACCAGGAACCACGTGGAGAAGGCACCCACACTGAAAGTGCCTGGAGGGAACATTGGGGCTTCTTCTCAGTGTCTCTGACATAGGGTTTCACTGTCCCGGGAAAGTCTCTGCTAACACCCTGCAGAGCGCTGTGCCCAATCTACAGAAACGTCTTGCGGTATCTCCTACAGGGAAAGTGCCAGGAGGGAACTGTCCATCTTGTTCTCAGTGTCTCTGAGAATTGCTCTGATTATCCCTGTGACCTCTTTGCTAAGACTCTCCAGAGAGCCGTCCTCAAAACCAACACACATCTTGACATATCTCCCTCATTGATCGCAGTGTCTCCAGGAACGGCATTCAAGGAGCCAGGAACTTTTCTCCCTACACTGTCCATTGACTTGTCCTCAAAACCAATATACATCCTGCTATATCTCCCACATGGAAAGTGCCAGGAGGGAGAAGTGGCGATTATGTTTAGACTTTCTCGGAACTGCTTCAAATCAACTAGATATCTTTGTGCTGTAAATCTCCCAACAGCCAAACGCAAAAGCAGCAAACATCTCGCTGTATGTCCCACATCCAAAGTGCCAAGAGAGAGCTTGCTCTCCCTGTCTTTGAGTACTGTTTTCGCTGTGCCGGTTACCTCTTTGCTAACATTCTCTTCAGCGCTGCAGGGAAACCAGGAACCACGTGGAGAAGGCACCCACACTGAAAGTGCCTGGAGGGAACATTGGGGCTTCTTCTCAGTGTCTCTGACATAGGGTTTCACTGTCCCGGGAAAGTCTCTGCTAACACCCTGCAGAGCGCTGTGCCCAATCTACAGAAACGTCTTGCGGTATCTCCTACAGGGAAAGTGCCAGGAGGGAACTGTCCATCTTGTTCTCAGTGTCTCTGAGAATTGCTCTGATTATCCCTGTGACCTCTTTGCTAAGACTCTCCAGAGAGCCGTCCTCAAAACCAACACACATCTTGACATATCTCCCACATTGATCGCAGTGTCTCCAGGAACGGCATTCAAGGAGCCAGGAACTTTTCTCCCTACACTGTCCATTGAGTTGTCCTCAAAACCAATATACATCCTGCTATATCTCCCACATGGAAAGTGCCAGGAGGGAGAAGTGGCGATTATGTTTAGACTTTCTCGGAACTGCTTCAAATCAACTAGATATCTTTGTGCTGTAAATCTCCCAACAGCCAAACGCAAAAGCAGCAAACATCTCGCTGTATGTCCCACATCCAAAGTGCCAAGAGAGAGCTTGCTCTCCCTGTCTTTGAGTACTGTTTTCGCTGTGCCGGTTACCTCTTTGCTAACATTCTCTTCAGCGCTGCAGGGAAACCAGGAACCACGTGGAGAAGGCACCCACACTGAAAGTGCCTGGAGGGAACATTGGGGCTTCTTCTCAGTGTCTCTGACATAGGGTTTCACTGTCCCGGGAAAGTCTCTGCTAACACCCTGCAGAGCGCTGTGCCCAATCTACAGAAACGTCTTGCGGTATCTCCTACAGGGAAAGTGCCAGGAGGGAACTGTCCATCTTGTTCTCAGTGTCTCTGAGAATTGCTCTGATTATCCCTGTGACCTCTTTGCTAAGACTCTCCAGAGAGCCGTCCTCAAAACCAACACACATCTTGACATATCTCCCTCATTGATCGCAGTGTCTCCAGGAACGGCATTCAAGGAGCCAGGAACTTTTCTCCCTACACTGTCCATTGAGTTGTCCTCAAAACCAATATACATCCTGCTATATCTCCCACATGGAAAGTGCCAGGAGGGAGAAGTGGCGATTATGTTTAGACTTTCTCGGAACTGCTTCAAATCAACTAGATATCTTTGTGCTGTAAATCTCCCAACAGCCAAACGCAAAAGCAGCAAACATCTCGCTGTATGTCCCACATCCAAAGTGCCAAGAGAGAGCTTGCTCTCCCTGTCTTTGAGTACTGTTTTCGCTGTGCCGGTTACCTCTTTGCTAACATTCTCTTCAGCGCTGCAGGGAAACCAGGAACCACGTGGAGAAGGCACCCACACTGAAAGTGCCTGGAGGGAACATTGGGGCTTCTTCTCAGTGTCTCTGACATAGGGTTTCACTGTCCCGGGAAAGTCTCTGCTAACACCCTGCAGAGCGCTGTGCCCAATCTACAGAAACGTCTTGCGGTATCTCCTACAGGGAAAGTGCCAGGAGGGAATTGTCGAGCTTGTTCTCAGTGTCTCTGAGAATTGCTCTGATTATCCCTGTGACCTCTTTGCTAAGACTCTCCAGAGAGCCGTCCTCAAAACCAACACACATCTTGACATATCTCCCTCATTGATCGCAGTGTCTCCAGGAACGGCATTCAAGGAGCCAGGAACTTTTCTCCCTACACTGTCCATTGAGTTGTCCTCAAAACCAATATACATCCTGCTATATCTCCCACATGGAAAGTGCCAGGAGGGAGAAGTGGCGATTATGTTTAGACTTTCTCGGAACTGCTTCAAATCAACTAGATATCTTTGTGCTGTAAATCTCCCAACAGCCAAACGCAAAAGCAGCAAACATCTCGCTGTATGTCCCACATCCAAAGTGCCAAGAGAGAGCTTGCTCTCCCTGTCTTTGAGTACTGTTTTCGCTGTGCCGGTTACCTCTTTGCTAACATTCTCTTCAGCGCTGCAGGGAAACCAGGAACCACGTGGAGAAGGCACCCACACTGAAAGTGCCTGGAGGGAACATTGGGGCTTCTTCTCAGTGTCTCTGACATAGGGTTTCACTGTCCCGGGAAAGTCTCTGCTAACACCCTGCAGAGCGCTGTGCCCAATCTACAGAAACGTCTTGCGGTATCTCCTACAGGGAAAGTGCCAGGAGGGAACTGTCCATCTTGTTCTCAGTGTCTCTGAGAATTGCTCTGATTATCCCTGTGACCTCTTTGCTAAGACTCTCCAGAGAGCCGTCCTCAAAACCAACACACATCTTGACATATCTCCCACATTGATCGCAGTGTCTCCAGGAATGGCATTCAAGGAGCCAGGAACTTTTCTCCCTACACTGTCCATTGAGTTGTCCTCAAAACCAATATACATCCTGCTATATCTCCCACATGGAAAGTGCCAGGAGGGAGAAGTGGCGATTATGTTTAGACTTTCTCGGAACTGCTTCAAATCAACTAGATATCTTTGTGCTGTAAATCTCCCAACAGCCAAACGCAAAAGCAGCAAACATCTCGCTGTATGTCCCACATCCAAAGTGCCAAGAGAGAGCTTGCTCTCCCTGTCTTTGAGTACTGTTTTCGCTGTGCCGGTTACCTCTTTGCTAACATTCTCTTCAGCGCTGCAGGGAAACCAGGAACCACGTGGAGAAGGCACCCACACTGAAAGTGCCTGGAGGGAACATTGGGGCTTCTTCTCAGTGTCTCTGACATAGGGTTTCACTGTCCCGGGAAAGTCTCTGCTAACACCCTGCAGAGCGCTGTGCCCAATCTACAGAAACGTCTTGCGGTATCTCCTACAGGGAAAGTGCCAGGAGGGAACTGTCGAGCTTGTTCTCAGTGTCTCTGAGAATTGCTCTGATTATCCCTGTGACCTCTTTGCTAAGACTCTCCAGAGAGCCGTCCTCAAAACAAACACACATCTTGACATATCTCCCACATTGATCGCAGTGTCTCCAGGAACGGCATTCAAGGAGCCAGGAACTTTTCTCCCTACACTGTCCATTGAGTTGTCCTCAAAACCAATATACATCCTGCTATATCTCCCACATGGAAAGTGCCAGGAGGGAGAAGTGGCGATTATGTTTAGACTTTCTCGGAACTGCTTCAAATCAACTAGATATCTTTGTGCTGTAAATCTCCCAACAGCCAAACGCAAAAGCAGCAAACATCTCGCTGTATGTCCCACATCCAAAGTGCCAAGAGAGAGCTTGCTCTCCCTCTCTTTGAGTACTGTTTTCGCTGTGCCGGTTACCTCTTTGCTAACATTCTCTTCAGCGCTGCAGGGAAACCAGGAACCACGTGGAGAAGGCACCCACACTGAAAGTGCCTGGAGGGAACATTGGGGCTTCTTCTCAGTGTCTCTGACATAGGGTTTCACTGTCCCGGGAAAGTCTCTGCTAACACCCTGCAGAGCGCTGTGCCCAATCTACAGAAACGTCTTGCGGTATCTCCTACAGGGAAAGTGCCAGGAGGGAACTGTCCATCTTGTTCTCAGTGTCTCTGAGAATTGCTCTGATTATCCCTGTGACCTCTTTGCTAAGACTCTCCAGAGAGCCGTCCTCAAAACAAACACACATCTTGACATATCTCCCACATTGATCGCAGTGTCTCCAGGAACGGCATTCAAGGAGCCAGGAACTTTTCTCCCTACACTGTCCATTGAGTTGTCCTCAAAACCAATATACATCCTGCTATATCTCCCACATGGAAAGTGCCAGGAGGGAGAAGTGGCGATTATGTTTAGACTTTCTCGGAACTGCTTCAAATCAACTAGATATCTTTGTGCTGTAAATCTCCCAACAGCCAAACGCAAAAGCAGCAAACATCTCGCTGTATGTCCCACATCCAAAGTGCCAAGAGAGAGCTTGCTCTCCCTCTCTTTGAGTACTGTTTTCGCTGTGCCGGTTACCTCTTTGCTAACATTCTCTTCAGCGCTGCAGGGAAACCAGGAACCACGTGGAGAAGGCACCCACACTGAAAGTGCCTGGAGGGAACATTGGGGCTTCTTCTCAGTGTCTCTGACATAGGGTTTCACTGTCCCGGGAAAGTCTCTGCTAACACCCTGCAGAGCGCTGTGCCCAATCTACAGAAACGTCTTGCGGTATCTCCTACAGGGAAAGTGCCAGGAGGGAACTGTCCATCTTGTTCTCAGTGTCTCTGAGAATTGCTCTGATTATCCCTGTGACCTCTTTGCTAAGACTCTCCAGAGAGCCGTCCTCAAAACCAACACACATCTTGACATATCTCCCTCATTGATCGCAGTGTCTCCAGGAACGGCATTCAAGGAGCCAGGAACTTTTCTCCCTACACTGTCCATTGAGTTGTCCTCAAAACCAATATACATCCTGCTATATCTCCCACATGGAAAGTGCCAGGAGGGAGAAGTGGCGATTATGTTTAGACTTTCTCGGAACTGCTTCAAATCAACTAGATATCTTTGTGCTGTAAATCTCCCAACAGCCAAACGCAAAAGCAGCAAACATCTCGCTGTATGTCCCACATCCAAAGTGTCAAGAGAGAGCTTGCTCTCCCTGTCTTTGAGTACTGTTTTCGCTGTGCCGGTTACCTCTTTGCTAACATTCTCTTCAGCGCTGCAGGGAAACCAGGAACCACGTGGAGAAGGCACCCACACTGAAAGTGCCTGGAGGGAACATTGGGGCTTCTTCTCAGTGTCTCTGACATAGGGTTTCACTGTCCCGGGAAAGTCTCTGCTAACACCCTGCAGAGCGCTGTGCCCAATCTACAGAAACGTCTTGCGGTATCTCCTACAGGGAAAGTGCCAGGAGGGAACTGTCCATCTTGTTCTCAGTGTCTCTGAGAATTGCTCTGATTATCCCTGTGACCTCTTTGCTAAGACTCTCCAGAGAGCCGTCCTCAAAACAAACACACATCTTGACATATCTCCCACATTGATCGCAGTGTCTCCAGGAACGGCATTCAAGGAGCCAGGAACTTTTCTCCCTACACTGTCCATTGAGTTGTCCTCAAAACCAATATACATCCTGCTATATCTCCCACATGGAAAGTGCCAGGAGGGAGAAGTGGCGATTATGTTTAGACTTTCTCGGAACTGCTTCAAATCAACTAGATATCTTTGTGCTGTAAATCTCCCAACAGCCAAACGCAAAAGCAGCAAACATCTCGCTGTATGTCCCACATCCAAAGTGCCAAGAGAGAGCTTGCTCTCCCTGTCTTTGAGTACTGTTTTCGCTGTGCCGGTTACCTCTTTGCTAACATTCTCTTCAGCGCTGCAGGGAAACCAGGAACCACGTGGAGAAGGCACCCACACTGAAAGTGCCTGGAGGGAACATTGGGGCTTCTTCTCAGTGTCTCTGACATAGGGTTTCACTGTCCCGGGAAAGTCTCTGCTAACACCCTGCAGAGCGCTGTGCCCAATCTACAGAAACGTCTTGCGGTATCTCCTACAGGGAAAGTGCCAGGAGGGAACTGTCCATCTTGTTCTCAGTGTCTCTGAGAATTGCTCTGATTATCCCTGTGACCTCTTTGCTAAGACTCTCCAGAGAGCCGTCCTCAAAACCAACACACATCTTGACATATCTCCCTCATTGATCGCAGTGTCTCCAGGAACGGCATTCAAGGAGCCAGGAACTTTTCTCCCTACACTGTCCATTGAGTTGTCCTCAAAACCAATATACATCCTGCTATATCTCCCACATGGAAAGTGCCAGGAGGGAGAAGTGGCGATTATGTTTAGACTTTCTCGGAACTGCTTCAAATCAACTAGATATCTTTGTGCTGTAAATCTCCCAACAGCCAAACGCAAAAGCAGCAAACATCTCGCTGTATGTCCCACATCCAAAGTGCCAAGAGAGAGCTTGCTCTCCCTCTCTTTGAGTACTGTTTTCACTGTCCCGGTTACCTCTTTGCTAACATTCTCTTCAGCGCTGCAGGGAAACCAGGAACCACGTGGAGAAGGCACCCACACTGAAAGTGCCTGGAGGGAACATCGGGGCTTCTTCTCAGTGTCTCTGACATAGGGTTTCACTGTCCCGGGAAAGTCTCTGCTAACACCCTGCAGAGCGCTGTGCCCAATCTACAGAAACGTCTTGCGGTATCTCCTACAGGGAAAGTGCCAGGAGGGAACTGTCCATCTTGCTCTCAGTGTCTCTGAGAATTGCTCTGATTATCCCTGTGACCTCTTTGCTAAGACTCTCCAGAGAGCCGTCCTCAAAACCAACACACATCTTGACATATCTCCCTCATTGATCGCAGTGTCTCCAGGAACGGCATTCAAGGAGCCAGGAACTTTTCTCCCTACACTGTCCATTGAGTTGTCCTCAAAACCAATATACATCCTGCTATATCTCCCACATGGAAAGTGCCAGGAGGGAGAAGTGGCGATTATGTTTAGACTTTCTCGGAACTGCTTCAAATCAACTAGATATCTTTGTGCTGTAAATCTCCCAACAGCCAAACGCAAAAGCAGCAAACATCTCGCTGTATGTCCCACATCCAAAGTGCCAAGAGAGAGCTTGCTCTCCCTGTCTTTGAGTACTGTTTTCGCTGTGCCGGTTACCTCTTTGCTAACATTCTCTTCAGCGCTGCAGGGAAACCAGGAACCACGTGGAGAAGGCACCCACACTGAAAGTGCCTGGAGGGAACATTGGGGCTTCTTCTCAGTGTCTCTGACATAGGGTTTCACTGTCCCGGGAAAGTCTCTGCTAACACCCTGCAGAGCGCTGTGCCCAATCTACAGAAACGTCTTGCGGTATCTCCTACAGGGAAAGTGCCAGGAGGGAACTGTCCATCTTGCTCTCAGTGTCTCTGAGAATTGCTCTGATTATCCCTGTGACCTCTTTGCTAAGACTCTCCAGAGAGCCGTCCTCAAAACCAACACACATCTTGACATATCTCCCACATTGATCGCAGTGTCTCCAGGAACGGCATTCAAGGAGCCAGGAACTTTTCTCCCTACACTGTCCATTGAGTTGTCCTCAAAACCAATATACATCCTGCTATATCTCCCACATGGAAAGTGCCAGGAGGGAGAAGTGGCGATTATGTTTAGACTTTCTCGGAACTGCTTCAAATCAACTAGATATCTTTGTGCTGTAAATCTCCCAACAGCCAAACGCAAAAGCAGCAAACATCTCGCTGTATGTCCCACATCCAAAGTGCCAAGAGAGAGCTTGCTCTCCCTGTCTTTGAGTACTGTTTTCGCTGTGCCGGTTACCTCTTTGCTAACATTCTCTTCAGCGCTGCAGGGAAACCAGGAACCACGTGGAGAAGGCACCCACACTGAAAGTGCCTGGAGGGAACATTGGGGCTTCTTCTCAGTGTCTCTGACATAGGGTTTCACTGTCCCGGGAAAGTCTCTGCTAACACCCTGCAGAGCGCTGTGCCCAATCTACAGAAACGTCTTGCGGTATCTCCTACAGGGAAAGTGCCAGGAGGGAACTGTCCATCTTGTTCTCAGTGTCTCTGAGAATTGCTCTGATTATCCCTGTGACCTCTTTGCTAAGACTCTCCAGAGAGCCGTCCTCAAAACAAACACACATCTTGACATATCTCCCACATTGATCGCAGTGTCTCCAGGAACGGCATTCAAGGAGCCAGGAACTTTTCTCCCTACACTGTCCATTGAGTTGTCCTCAAAACCAATATACATCCTGCTATATCTCCCACATGGAAAGTGCCAGGAGGGAGAAGTGGCGATTATGTTTAGACTTTCTCGGAACTGCTTCAAATCAACTAGATATCTTTGTGCTGTAAATCTCCCAACAGCCAAACGCAAAAGCAGCAAACATCTCGCTGTATGTCCCACATCCAAAGTGCCAAGAGAGAGCTTGCTCTCCCTGTCTTTGAGTACTGTTTTCGCTGTGCCGGTTACCTCTTTGCTAACATTCTCTTCAGCGCTGCAGGGAAACCAGGAACCGCGTGGAGAAGGCACCCACACTGAAAGTGCCTGGAGGGAACATTGGGGCTTCTTCTCAGTGTCTCTGACATAGGGTTTCACTGTCCCGGGAAAGTCTCTGCTAACACCCTGCAGAGCGCTGTGCCCAATCTACAGAAACGTCTTGCGGTATCTCCTACAGGGAAAGTGCCAGGAGGGAACTGTCCATCTTGTTCTCAGTGTCTCTGAGAATTGCTCTGATTATCCCTGTGACCTCTTTGCTAAGACTCTCCAGAGAGCCGTCCTCAAAACCAACACACATCTTGACATATCTCCCTCATTGATCGCAGTGTCTCCAGGAACGGCATTCAAGGAGCCAGGAACTTTTCTCCCTACACTGTCCATTGAGTTGTCCTCAAAACCAATATACATCCTGCTATATCTCCCACATGGAAAGTGCCAGGAGGGAGAAGTGGCGATTATGTTTAGACTTTCTCGGAACTGCTTCAAATCAACTAGATATCTTTGTGCTGTAAATCTCCCAACAGCCAAACGCAAAAGCAGCAAACATCTCGCTGTATGTCCCACATCCAAAGTGCCAAGAGAGAGCTTGCTCTCCCTGTCTTTGAGTACTGTTTTCGCTGTGCCGGTTACCTCTTTGCTAACATTCTCTTCAGCGCTGCAGGGAAACCAGGAACCACGTGGAGAAGGCACCCACACTGAAAGTGCCTGGAGGGAACATTGGGGCTTCTTCTCAGTGTCTCTGACATAGGGTTTCACTGTCCCGGGAAAGTCTCTGCTAACACCCTGCAGAGCGCTGTGCCCAATCTACAGAAACGTCTTGCGGTATCTCCTACAGGGAAAGTGCCAGGAGGGAACTGTCCATCTTGTTCTCAGTGTCTCTGAGAATTGCTCTGATTATCCCTGTGACCTCTTTGCTAAGACTCTCCAGAGAGCCGTCCTCAAAACCAACACACATCTTGACATATCTCCCTCATTGATCGCAGTGTCTCCAGGAACGGCATTCAAGGAGCCAGGAACTTTTCTCCCTACACTGTCCATTGAGTTGTCCTCAAAACCAATATACATCCTGCTATATCTCCCACATGGAAAGTGCCAGGAGGGAGAAGTGGCGATTATGTTTAGACTTTCTCGGAACTGCTTCAAATCAACTAGATATCTTTGTGCTGTAAATCTCCCAACAGCCAAACGCAAAAGCAGCAAACATCTCGCTGTATGTCCCACATCCAAAGTGCCAAGAGAGAGCTTGCTCTCCCTCTCTTTGAGTACTGTTTTCACTGTCCCGGTTACCTCTTTGCTAACATTCTCTTCAGCGCTGCAGGGAAACCAGGAACCACGTGGAGAAGGCACCCACACTGAAAGTGCCTGGAGGGAACATCGGGGCTTCTTCTCAGTGTCTCTGACATAGGGTTTCACTGTCCCGGGAAAGTCTCTGCTAACACCCTGCAGAGCGCTGTGCCCAATCTACAGAAACGTCTTGCGGTATCTCCTACAGGGAAAGTGCCAGGAGGGAACTGTCCATCTTGCTCTCAGTGTCTCTGAGAATTGCTCTGATTATCCCTGTGACCTCTTTGCTAAGACTCTCCAGAGAGCCGTCCTCAAAACCAACACACATCTTGACATATCTCCCTCATTGATCGCAGTGTCTCCAGGAACGGCATTCAAGGAGCCAGGAACTTTTCTCCCTACACTGTCCATTGAGTTGTCCTCAAAACCAATATACATCCTGCTATATCTCCCACATGGAAAGTGCCAGGAGGGAGAAGTGGCGATTATGTTTAGACTTTCTCGGAACTGCTTCAAATCAACTAGATATCTTTGTGCTGTAAATCTCCCAACAGCCAAACGCAAAAGCAGCAAACATCTCGCTGTATGTCCCACATCCAAAGTGCCAAGAGAGAGCTTGCTCTCCCTGTCTTTGAGTACTGTTTTCGCTGTGCCGGTTACCTCTTTGCTAACATTCTCTTCAGCGCTGCAGGGAAACCAGGAACCACGTGGAGAAGGCACCCACACTGAAAGTGCCTGGAGGGAACATTGGGGCTTCTTCTCAGTGTCTCTGACATAGGGTTTCACTGTCCCGGGAAAGTCTCTGCTAACACCCTGCAGAGCGCTGTGCCCAATCTACAGAAACGTCTTGCGGTATCTCCTACAGGGAAAGTGCCAGGAGGGAACTGTCCATCTTGCTCTCAGTGTCTCTGAGAATTGCTCTGATTATCCCTGTGACCTCTTTGCTAAGACTCTCCAGAGAGCCGTCCTCAAAACCAACACACATCTTGACATATCTCCCACATTGATCGCAGTGTCTCCAGGAACGGCATTCAAGGAGCCAGGAACTTTTCTCCCTACACTGTCCATTGAGTTGTCCTCAAAACCAATATACATCCTGCTATATCTCCCACATGGAAAGTGCCAGGAGGGAGAAGTGGCGATTATGTTTAGACTTTCTCGGAACTGCTTCAAATCAACTAGATATCTTTGTGCTGTAAATCTCCCAACAGCCAAACGCAAAAGCAGCAAACATCTCGCTGTATGTCCCACATCCAAAGTGCCAAGAGAGAGCTTGCTCTCCCTGTCTTTGAGTACTGTTTTCGCTGTGCCGGTTACCTCTTTGCTAACATTCTCTTCAGCGCTGCAGGGAAACCAGGAACCACGTGGAGAAGGCACCCACACTGAAAGTGCCTGGAGGGAACATTGGGGCTTCTTCTCAGTGTCTCTGACATAGGGTTTCACTGTCCCGGGAAAGTCTCTGCTAACACCCTGCAGAGCGCTGTGCCCAATCTACAGAAACGTCTTGCGGTATCTCCTACAGGGAAAGTGCCAGGAGGGAACTGTCCATCTTGTTCTCAGTGTCTCTGAGAATTGCTCTGATTATCCCTGTGACCTCTTTGCTAAGACTCTCCAGAGAGCCGTCCTCAAAACAAACACACATCTTGACATATCTCCCACATTGATCGCAGTGTCTCCAGGAACGGCATTCAAGGAGCCAGGAACTTTTCTCCCTACACTGTCCATTGAGTTGTCCTCAAAACCAATATACATCCTGCTATATCTCCCACATGGAAAGTGCCAGGAGGGAGAAGTGGCGATTATGTTTAGACTTTCTCGGAACTGCTTCAAATCAACTAGATATCTTTGTGCTGTAAATCTCCCAACAGCCAAACGCAAAAGCAGCAAACATCTCGCTGTATGTCCCACATCCAAAGTGCCAAGAGAGAGCTTGCTCTCCCTGTCTTTGAGTACTGTTTTCGCTGTGCCGGTTACCTCTTTGCTAACATTCTCTTCAGCGCTGCAGGGAAACCAGGAACCGCGTGGAGAAGGCACCCACACTGAAAGTGCCTGGAGGGAACATTGGGGCTTCTTCTCAGTGTCTCTGACATAGGGTTTCACTGTCCCGGGAAAGTCTCTGCTAACACCCTGCAGAGCGCTGTGCCCAATCTACAGAAACGTCTTGCGGTATCTCCTACAGGGAAAGTGCCAGGAGGGAACTGTCCATCTTGTTCTCAGTGTCTCTGAGAATTGCTCTGATTATCCCTGTGACCTCTTTGCTAAGACTCTCCAGAGAGCCGTCCTCAAAACCAACACACATCTTGACATATCTCCCTCATTGATCGCAGTGTCTCCAGGAACGGCATTCAAGGAGCCAGGAACTTTTCTCCCTACACTGTCCATTGAGTTGTCCTCAAAACCAATATACATCCTGCTATATCTCCCACATGGAAAGTGCCAGGAGGGAGAAGTGGCGATTATGTTTAGACTTTCTCGGAACTGCTTCAAATCAACTAGATATCTTTGTGCTGTAAATCTCCCAACAGCCAAACGCAAAAGCAGCAAACATCTCGCTGTATGTCCCACATCCAAAGTGCCAAGAGAGAGCTTGCTCTCCCTGTCTTTGAGTACTGTTTTCGCTGTGCCGGTTACCTCTTTGCTAACATTCTCTTCAGCGCTGCAGGGAAACCAGGAACCACGTGGAGAAGGCACCCACACTGAAAGTGCCTGGAGGGAACATTGGGGCTTCTTCTCAGTGTCTCTGACATAGGGTTTCACTGTCCCGGGAAAGTCTCTGCTAACACCCTGCAGAGCGCTGTGCCCAATCTACAGAAACGTCTTGCGGTATCTCCTACAGGGAAAGTGCCAGGAGGGAACTGTCCATCTTGTTCTCAGTGTCTCTGAGAATTGCTCTGATTATCCCTGTGACCTCTTTGCTAAGACTCTCCAGAGAGCCGTCCTCAAAACCAACACACATCTTGACATATCTCCCTCATTGATCGCAGTGTCTCCAGGAACGGCATTCAAGGAGCCAGGAACTTTTCTCCCTACACTGTCCATTGAGTTGTCCTCAAAACCAATATACATCCTGCTATATCTCCCACATGGAAAGTGCCAGGAGGGAGAAGTGGCGATTATGTTTAGACTTTCTCGGAACTGCTTCAAATCAACTAGATATCTTTGTGCTGTAAATCTCCCAACAGCCAAACGCAAAAGCAGCAAACATCTCGCTGTATGTCCCACATCCAAAGTGCCAAGAGAGAGCTTGCTCTCCCTCTCTTTGAGTACTGTTTTCACTGTCCCGGTTACCTCTTTGCTAACATTCTCTTCAGCGCTGCAGGGAAACCAGGAACCACGTGGAGAAGGCACCCACACTGAAAGTGCCTGGAGGGAACATTGGGGCTTCTTCTCAGTGTCTCTGACATAGGGTTTCACTGTCCCGGGAAAGTCTCTGCTAACACCCTGCAGAGCGCTGTGCCCAATCTACAGAAACGTCTTGCGGTATCTCCTACAGGGAAAGTGCCAGGAGGGAACTGTCCATCTTGTTCTCAGTGTCTCTGAGAATTGCTCTGATTATCCCTGTGACCTCTTTGCTAAGACTCTCCAGAGAGCCGTCCTCAAAACCAACACACATCTTGACATATCTCCCACATTGATCGCAGTGTCTCCAGGAACGGCATTCAAGGAGCCAGGAACTTTTCTCCCTACACTGTCCATTGAGTTGTCCTCAAAACCAATATACATCCTGCTATATCTCCCACATGGAAAGTGCCAGGAGGGAGAAGTGGCGATTATGTTTAGACTTTCTCGGAACTGCTTCAAATCAACTAGATATCTTTGTGCTGTAAATCTCCCAACAGCCAAACGCAAAAGCAGCAAACATCTCGCTGTATGTCCCACATCCAAAGTGCCAAGAGAGAGCTTGCTCTCCCTGTCTTTGAGTACTGTTTTCGCTGTGCCGGTTACCTCTTTGCTAACATTCTCTTCAGCGCTGCAGGGAAACCAGGAACCACGTGGAGAAGGCACCCACACTGAAAGTGCCTGGAGGGAACATTGGGGCTTCTTCTCAGTGTCTCTGACATAGGGTTTCACTGTCCCGGGAAAGTCTCTGCTAACACCCTGCAGAGCGCTGTGCCCAATCTACAGAAACGTCTTGCGGTATCTCCTACAGGGAAAGTGCCAGGAGGGAACTGTCCATCTTGTTCTCAGTGTCTCTGAGAATTGCTCTGATTATCCCTGTGACCTCTTTGCTAAGACTCTCCAGAGAGCCGTCCTCAAAACAAACACACATCTTGACATATCTCCCTCATTGATCGCAGTGTCTCCAGGAACGGCATTCAAGGAGCCAGGAACTTTTCTCCCTACACTGTCCATTGAGTTGTCCTCAAAACCAATATACATCCTGCTATATCTCCCACATGGAAAGTGCCAGGAGGGAGAAGTGGCGATTATGTTTAGACTTTCTCGGAACTGCTTCAAATCAACTAGATATCTTTGTGCTGTAAATCTCCCAACAGCCAAACGCAAAAGCAGCAAACATCTCGCTGTATGTCCCACATCCAAAGTGCCAAGAGAGAGCTTGCTCTCCCTGTCTTTGAGTACTGTTTTCGCTGTGCCGGTTACCTCTTTGCTAACATTCTCTTCAGCGCTGCAGGGAAACCAGGAACCACGTGGAGAAGGCACCCACACTGAAAGTGCCTGGAGGGAACATTGGGGCTTCTTCTCAGTGTCTCTGACATAGGGTTTCACTGTCCCGGGAAAGTCTCTGCTAACACCCTGCAGAGCGCTGTGCCCAATCTACAGAAACGTCTTGCGGTATCTCCTACAGGGAAAGTGCCAGGAGGGAATTGTCGAGCTTGTTCTCAGTGTCTCTGAGAATTGCTCTGATTATCCCTGTGACCTCTTTGCTAAGACTCTCCAGAGAGCCGTCCTCAAAACCAACACACATCTTGACATATCTCCCTCATTGATCGCAGTGTCTCCAGGAACGGCATTCAAGGAGCCAGGAACTTTTCTCCCTACACTGTCCATTGAGTTGTCCTCAAAACCAATATACATCCTGCTATATCTCCCACATGGAAAGTGCCAGGAGGGAGAAGTGGCGATTATGTTTAGACTTTCTCGGAACTGCTTCAAATCAACTAGATATCTTTGTGCTGTAAATCTCCCAACAGCCAAACGCAAAAGCAGCAAACATCTCGCTGTATGTCCCACATCCAAAGTGCCAAGAGAGAGCTTGCTCTCCCTCTCTTTGAGTACTGTTTTCACTGTCCCGGTTACCTCTTTGCTAACATTCTCTTCAGCGCTGCAGGGAAACCAGGAACCACGTGGAGAAGGCACCCACACTGAAAGTGCCTGGAGGGAACATTGGGGCTTCTTCTCAGTGTCTCTGACATAGGGTTTCACTGTCCCGGGAAAGTCTCTGCTAACACCCTGCAGAGCGCTGTGCCCAATCTACAGAAACGTCTTGCGGTATCTCCTACAGGGAAAGTGCCAGGAGGGAACTGTCCATCTTGCTCTCAGTGTCTCTGAGAATTGCTCTGATTATCCCTGTGACCTCTTTGCTAAGACTCTCCAGAGAGCCGTCCTCAAAACCAACACACATCTTGACATATCTCCCACATTGATCGCAGTGTCTCCAGGAACGGCATTCAAGGAGCCAGGAACTTTTCTCCCTACACTGTCCATTGAGTTGTCCTCAAAACCAATATACATCCTGCTATATCTCCCACATGGAAAGTGCCAGGAGGGAGAAGTGGCGATTATGTTTAGACTTTCTCGGAACTGCTTCAAATCAACTAGATATCTTTGTGCTGTAAATCTCCCAACAGCCAAACGCAAAAGCAGCAAACATCTCGCTGTATGTCCCACATCCAAAGTGCCAAGAGAGAGCTTGCTCTCCCTGTCTTTGAGTACTGTTTTCGCTGTGCCGGTTACCTCTTTGCTAACATTCTCTTCAGCGCTGCAGGGAAACCAGGAACCACGTGGAGAAGGCACCCACACTGAAAGTGCCTGGAGGGAACATTGGGGCTTCTTCTCAGTGTCTCTGACATAGGGTTTCACTGTCCCGGGAAAGTCTCTGCTAACACCCTGCAGAGCGCTGTGCCCAATCTACAGAAACGTCTTGCGGTATCTCCTACAGGGAAAGTGCCAGGAGGGAACTGTCCATCTTGTTCTCAGTGTCTCTGAGAATTGCTCTGATTATCCCTGTGACCTCTTTGCTAAGACTCTCCAGAGAGCCGTCCTCAAAACCAACACACATCTTGACATATCTCCCTCATTGATCGCAGTGTCTCCAGGAACGGCATTCAAGGAGCCAGGAACTTTTCTCCCTACACTGTCCATTGAGTTGTCCTCAAAACCAATATACATCCTGCTATATCTCCCACATGGAAAGTGCCAGGAGGGAGAAGTGGCGATTATGTTTAGACTTTCTCGGAACTGCTTCAAATCAACTAGATATCTTTGTGCTGTAAATCTCCCAACAGCCAAACGCAAAAGCAGCAAACATCTCGCTGTATGTCCCACATCCAAAGTGCCAAGAGAGAGCTTGCTCTCCCTGTCTTTGAGTACTGTTTTCGCTGTGCCGGTTACCTCTTTGCTAACATTCTCTTCAGCGCTGCAGGGAAACCAGGAACCACGTGGAGAAGGCACCCACACTGAAAGTGCCTGGAGGGAACATTGGGGCTTCTTCTCAGTGTCTCTGACATAGGGTTTCACTGTCCCGGGAAAGTCTCTGCTAACACCCTGCAGAGCGCTGTGCCCAATCTACAGAAACGTCTTGCGGTATCTCCTACAGGGAAAGTGCCAGGAGGGAACTGTCCATCTTGTTCTCAGTGTCTCTGAGAATTGCTCTGATTATCCCTGTGACCTCTTTGCTAAGACTCTCCAGAGAGCCGTCCTCAAAACCAACACACATCTTGACATATCTCCCTCATTGATCGCAGTGTCTCCAGGAACGGCATTCAAGGAGCCAGGAACTTTTCTCCCTACACTGTCCATTGAGTTGTCCTCAAAACCAATATACATCCTGCTATATCTCCCACATGGAAAGTGCCAGGAGGGAGAAGTGGCGATTATGTTTAGACTTTCTCGGAACTGCTTCAAATCAACTAGATATCTTTGTGCTGTAAATCTCCCAACAGCCAAACGCAAAAGCAGCAAACATCTCGCTGTATGTCCCACATCCAAAGTGCCAAGAGAGAGCTTGCTCTCCCTCTCTTTGAGTACTGTTTTCGCTGTGACGGTTACCTCTTTGCTAACATTCTCTTCAGCGCTGCAGGGAAACCAGGAACCACGTGGAGAAGGCACCCACACTGAAAGTGCCTGGAGGGAACATTGGGGCTTCTTCTCAGTGTCTCTGACATAGGGTTTCACTGTCCCGGGAAAGTCTCTGCTAACACCCTGCAGAGCGCTGTGCCCAATCTACAGAAACGTCTTGCGGTATCTCCTACAGGGAAAGTGCCAGGAGGGAACTGTCCATCTTGTTCTCAGTGTCTCTGAGAATTGCTCTGATTATCCCTGTGACCTCTTTGCTAAGACTCTCCAGAGAGCCGTCCTCAAAACCAACACACATCTTGACATATCTCCCACATTGATCGCAGTGTCTCCAGGAACGGCATTCAAGGAGCCAGGAACTTTTCTCCCTACACTGTCCATTGAGTTGTCCTCAAAACCAATATACATCCTGCTATATCTCCCACATGGAAAGTGCCAGGAGGGAGAAGTGGCGATTATGTTTAGACTTTCTCGGAACTGCTTCAAATCAACTAGATATCTTTGTGCTGTAAATCTCCCAACAGCCAAACGCAAAAGCAGCAAACATCTCGCTGTATGTCCCACATCCAAAGTGCCAAGAGAGAGCTTGCTCTCCCTGTCTTTGAGTACTGTTTTCGCTGTGCCGGTTACCTCTTTGCTAACATTCTCTTCAGCGCTGCAGGGAAACCAGGAACCACGTGGAGAAGGCACCCACACTGAAAGTGCCTGGAGGGAACATTGGGGCTTCTTCTCAGTGTCTCTGACATAGGGTTTCACTGTCCCGGGAAAGTCTCTGCTAACACCCTGCAGAGCGCTGTGCCCAATCTACAGAAACGTCTTGCGGTATCTCCTACAGGGAAAGTGCCAGGAGGGAACTGTCCATCTTGTTCTCAGTGTCTCTGAGAATTGCTCTGATTATCCCTGTGACCTCTTTGCTAAGACTCTCCAGAGAGCCGTCCTCAAAACAAACACACATCTTGACATATCTCCCACATTGATCGCAGTGTCTCCAGGAACGGCATTCAAGGAGCCAGGAACTTTTCTCCCTACACTGTCCATTGAGTTGTCCTCAAAACCAATATACATCCTGCTATATCTCCCACATGGAAAGTGCCAGGAGGGAGAAGTGGCGATTATGTTTAGACTTTCTCGGAACTGCTTCAAATCAACTAGATATCTTTGTGCTGTAAATCTCCCAACAGCCAAACGCAAAAGCAGCAAACATCTCGCTGTATGTCCCACATCCAAAGTGCCAAGAGAGAGCTTGCTCTCCCTGTCTTTGAGTACTGTTTTCGCTGTGCCGGTTACCTCTTTGCTAACATTCTCTTCAGCGCTGCAGGGAAACCAGGAACCACGTGGAGAAGGCACCCACACTGAAAGTGCCTGGAGGGAACATTGGGGCTTCTTCTCAGTGTCTCTGACATAGGGTTTCACTGTCCCGGGAAAGTCTCTGCTAACACCCTGCAGAGCGCTGTGCCCAATCTACAGAAACGTCTTGCGGTATCTCCTACAGGGAAAGTGCCAGGAGGGAATTGTCGAGCTTGTTCTCAGTGTCTCTGAGAATTGCTCTGATTATCCCTGTGACCTCTTTGCTAAGACTCTCCAGAGAGCCGTCCTCAAAACCAACACACATCTTGACATATCTCCCTCATTGATCGCAGTGTCTCCAGGAACGGCATTCAAGGAGCCAGGAACTTTTCTCCCTACACTGTCCATTGAGTTGTCCTCAAAACCAATATACATCCTGCTATATCTCCCACATGGAAAGTGCCAGGAGGGAGAAGTGGCGATTATGTTTAGACTTTCTCGGAACTGCTTCAAATCAACTAGATATCTTTGTGCTGTAAATCTCCCAACAGCCAAACGCAAAAGCAGCAAACATCTCGCTGTATGTCCCACATCCAAAGTGCCAAGAGAGAGCTTGCTCTCCCTGTCTTTGAGTACTGTTTTCGCTGTGCCGGTTACCTCTTTGCTAACATTCTCTTCAGCGCTGCAGGGAAACCAGGAACCACGTGGAGAAGGCACCCACACTGAAAGTGCCTGGAGGGAACATTGGGGCTTCTTCTCAGTGTCTCTGACATAGGGTTTCACTGTCCCGGGAAAGTCTCTGCTAACACCCTGCAGAGCGCTGTGCCCAATCTACAGAAACGTCTTGCGGTATCTCCTACAGGGAAAGTGCCAGGAGGGAACTGTCCATCTTGTTCTCAGTGTCTCTGAGAATTGCTCTGATTATCCCTGTGACCTCTTTGCTAAGACTCTCCAGAGAGCCGTCCTCAAAACCAACACACATCTTGACATATCTCCCTCATTGATCGCAGTGTCTCCAGGAACGGCATTCAAGGAGCCAGGAACTTTTCTCCCTACACTGTCCATTGAGTTGTCCTCAAAACCAATATACATCCTGCTATATCTCCCACATGGAAAGTGCCAGGAGGGAGAAGTGGCGATTATGTTTAGACTTTCTCGGAACTGCTTCAAATCAACTAGATATCTTTGTGCTGTAAATCTCCCAACAGCCAAACGCAAAAGCAGCAAACATCTCGCTGTATGTCCCACATCCAAAGTGCCAAGAGAGAGCTTGCTCTCCCTGTCTTTGAGTACTGTTTTCGCTGTGACGGTTACCTCTTTGCTAACATTCTCTTCAGCGCTGCAGGGAAACCAGGAACCACGTGGAGAAGGCACCCACACTGAAAGTGCCTGGAGGGAACATTGGGGCTTCTTCTCAGTGTCTCTGACATAGGGTTTCACTGTCCCGGGAAAGTCTCTGCTAACACCCTGCAGAGCGCTGTGCCCAATCTACAGAAACGTCTTGCGGTATCTCCTACAGGGAAAGTGCCAGGAGGGAACTGTCCATCTTGTTCTCAGTGTCTCTGAGAATTGCTCTGATTATCCCTGTGACCTCTTTGCTAAGACTCTCCAGAGAGCCGTCCTCAAAACCAACACACATCTTGACATATCTCCCTCATTGATCGCAGTGTCTCCAGGAACGGCATTCAAGGAGCCAGGAACTTTTCTCCCTACACTGTCCATTGAGTTGTCCTCAAAACCAATATACATCCTGCTATATCTCCCACATGGAAAGTGCCAGGAGGGAGAAGTGGCGATTATGTTTAGACTTTCTCGGAACTGCTTCAAATCAACTAGATATCTTTGTGCTGTAAATCTCCCAACAGCCAAACGCAAAAGCAGCAAACATCTCGCTGTATGTCCCACATCCAAAGTGCCAAGAGAGAGCTTGCTCTCCCTCTCTTTGAGTACTGTTTTCACTGTCCCGGTTACCTCTTTGCTAACATTCTCTTCAGCGCTGCAGGGAAACCAGGAACCACGTGGAGAAGGCACCCACACTGAAAGTGCCTGGAGGGAACATTGGGGCTTCTTCTCAGTGTCTCTGACATAGGGTTTCACTGTCCCGGGAAAGTCTCTGCTAACACCCTGCAGAGCGCTGTGCCCAATCTACAGAAACGTCTTGCGGTATCTCCTACAGGGAAAGTGCCAGGAGGGAACTGTCCATCTTGCTCTCAGTGTCTCTGAGAATTGCTCTGATTATCCCTGTGACCTCTTTGCTAAGACTCTCCAGAGAGCCGTCCTCAAAACCAACACACATCTTGACATATCTCCCACATTGATCGCAGTGTCTCCAGGAACGGCATTCAAGGAGCCAGGAACTTTTCTCCCTACACTGTCCATTGAGTTGTCCTCAAAACCAATATACATCCTGCTATATCTCCCACATGGAAAGTGCCAGGAGGGAGAAGTGGCGATTATGTTTAGACTTTCTCGGAACTGCTTCAAATCAACTAGATATCTTTGTGCTGTAAATCTCCCAACAGCCAAACGCAAAAGCAGCAAACATCTCGCTGTATGTCCCACATCCAAAGTGCCAAGAGAGAGCTTGCTCTCCCTGTCTTTGAGTACTGTTTTCGCTGTGCCGGTTACCTCTTTGCTAACATTCTCTTCAGCGCTGCAGGGAAACCAGGAACCACGTGGAGAAGGCACCCACACTGAAAGTGCCTGGAGGGAACATTGGGGCTTCTTCTCAGTGTCTCTGACATAGGGTTTCACTGTCCCGGGAAAGTCTCTGCTAACACCCTGCAGAGCGCTGTGCCCAATCTACAGAAACGTCTTGCGGTATCTCCTACAGGGAAAGTGCCAGGAGGGAACTGTCCATCTTGTTCTCAGTGTCTCTGAGAATTGCTCTGATTATCCCTGTGACCTCTTTGCTAAGACTCTCCAGAGAGCCGTCCTCAAAACAAACACACATCTTGACATATCTCCCTCATTGATCGCAGTGTCTCCAGGAACGGCATTCAAGGAGCCAGGAACTTTTCTCCCTACACTGTCCATTGAGTTGTCCTCAAAACCAATATACATCCTGCTATATCTCCCACATGGAAAGTGCCAGGAGGGAGAAGTGGCGATTATGTTTAGACTTTCTCGGAACTGCTTCAAATCAACTAGATATCTTTGTGCTGTAAATCTCCCAACAGCCAAACGCAAAAGCAGCAAACATCTCGCTGTATGTCCCACATCCAAAGTGCCAAGAGAGAGCTTGCTCTCCCTGTCTTTGAGTACTGTTTTCGCTGTGCCGGTTACCTCTTTGCTAACATTCTCTTCAGCGCTGCAGGGAAACCAGGAACCACGTGGAGAAGGCACCCACACTGAAAGTGCCTGGAGGGAACATTGGGGCTTCTTCTCAGTGTCTCTGACATAGGGTTTCACTGTCCCGGGAAAGTCTCTGCTAACACCCTGCAGAGCGCTGTGCCCAATCTACAGAAACGTCTTGCGGTATCTCCTACAGGGAAAGTGCCAGGAGGGAACTGTCCATCTTGTTCTCAGTGTCTCTGAGAATTGCTCTGATTATCCCTGTGACCTCTTTGCTAAGACTCTCCAGAGAGCCGTCCTCAAAACCAACACACATCTTGACATATCTCCCACATTGATCGCAGTGTCTCCAGGAACGGCATTCAAGGAGCCAGGAACTTTTCTCCCTACACTGTCCATTGAGTTGTCCTCAAAACCAATATACATCCTGCTATATCTCCCACATGGAAAGTGCCAGGAGGGAGAAGTGGCGATTATGTTTAGACTTTCTCGGAACTGCTTCAAATCAACTAGATATCTTTGTGCTGTAAATCTCCCAACAGCCAAACGCAAAAGCAGCAAACATCTCGCTGTATGTCCCACATCCAAAGTGCCAAGAGAGAGCTTGCTCTCCCTCTCTTTGAGTACTGTTTTCACTGTCCCGGTTACCTCTTTGCTAACATTCTCTTCAGCGCTGCAGGGAAACCAGGAACCACGTGGAGAAGGCACCCACACTGAAAGTGCCTGGAGGGAACATTGGGGCTTCTTCTCAGTGTCTCTGACATAGGGTTTCACTGTCCCGGGAAAGTCTCTGCTAACACCCTGCAGAGCGCTGTGCCCAATCTACAGAAACGTCTTGCGGTATCTCCTACAGGGAAAGTGCCAGGAGGGAACTGTCCATCTTGTTCTCAGTGTCTCTGAGAATTGCTCTGATTATCCCTGTGACCTCTTTGCTAAGACTCTCCAGAGAGCCGTCCTCAAAACCAACACACATCTTGACATATCTCCCACATTGATCGCAGTGTCTCCAGGAACGGCATTCAAGGAGCCAGGAACTTTTCTCCCTACACTGTCCATTGAGTTGTCCTCAAAACCAATATACATCCTGCTATATCTCCCACATGGAAAGTGCCAGGAGGGAGAAGTGGCGATTATGTTTAGACTTTCTCGGAACTGCTTCAAATCAACTAGATATCTTTGTGCTGTAAATCTCCCAACAGCCAAACGCAAAAGCAGCAAACATCTCGCTGTATGTCCCACATCCAAAGTGCCAAGAGAGAGCTTGCTCTCCCTGTCTTTGAGTACTGTTTTCGCTGTGCCGGTTACCTCTTTGCTAACATTCTCTTCAGCGCTGCAGGGAAACCAGGAACCACGTGGAGAAGGCACCCACACTGAAAGTGCCTGGAGGGAACATTGGGGCTTCTTCTCAGTGTCTCTGACATAGGGTTTCACTGTCCCGGGAAAGTCTCTGCTAACACCCTGCAGAGCGCTGTGCCCAATCTACAGAAACGTCTTGCGGTATCTCCTACAGGGAAAGTGCCAGGAGGGAACTGTCCATCTTGTTCTCAGTGTCTCTGAGAATTGCTCTGATTATCCCTGTGACCTCTTTGCTAAGACTCTCCAGAGAGCCGTCCTCAAAACCAACACACATCTTGACATATCTCCCTCATTGATCGCAGTGTCTCCAGGAACGGCATTCAAGGAGCCAGGAACTTTTCTCCCTACACTGTCCATTGAGTTGTCCTCAAAACCAATATACATCCTGCTATATCTCCCACATGGAAAGTGCCAGGAGGGAGAAGTGGCGATTATGTTTAGACTTTCTCGGAACTGCTTCAAATCAACTAGATATCTTTGTGCTGTAAATCTCCCAACAGCCAAACGCAAAAGCAGCAAACATCTCGCTGTATGTCCCACATCCAAAGTGCCAAGAGAGAGCTTGCTCTCCCTGTCTTTGAGTACTGTTTTCGCTGTCCCGGTTACCTCTTTGCTAACATTCTCTTCAGCGCTGCAGGGAAACCAGGAACCACGTGGAGAAGGCACCCACACTGAAAGTGCCTGGAGGGAACATTGGGGCTTCTTCTCAGTGTCTCTGACATAGGGTTTCACTGTCCCGGGAAAGTCTCTGCTAACACCCTGCAGAGCGCTGTGCCCAATCTACAGAAACGTCTTGCGGTATCTCCTACAGGGAAAGTGCCAGGAGGGAACTGTCCATCTTGTTCTCAGTGTCTCTGAGAATTGCTCTGATTATCCCTGTGACCTCTTTGCTAAGACTCTCCAGAGAGCCGTCCTCAAAACCAACACACATCTTGACATATCTCCCTCATTGATCGCAGTGTCTCCAGGAACGGCATTCAAGGAGCCAGGAACTTTTCTCCCTACACTGTCCATTGAGTTGTCCTCAAAACCAATATACATCCTGCTATATCTCCCACATGGAAAGTGCCAGGAGGGAGAAGTGGCGATTATGTTTAGACTTTCTCGGAACTGCTTCAAATCAACTAGATATCTTTGTGCTGTAAATCTCCCAACAGCCAAACGCAAAAGCAGCAAACATCTCGCTGTATGTCCCACATCCAAAGTGCCAAGAGAGAGCTTGCTCTCCCTGTCTTTGAGTACTGTTTTCACTGTCCCGGTTACCTCTTTGCTAACATTCTCTTCAGCGCTGCAGGGAAACCAGGAACCACGTGGAGAAGGCACCCACACTGAAAGTGCCTGGAGGGAACATTGGGGCTTCTTCTCAGTGTCTCTGACATAGGGTTTCACTGTCCCGGGAAAGTCTCTGCTAACACCCTGCAGAGCGCTGTGCCCAATCTACAGAAACGTCTTGCGGTATCTCCTACAGGGAAAGTGCCAGGAGGGAACTGTCCATCTTGTTCTCAGTGTCTCTGAGAATTGCTCTGATTATCCCTGTGACCTCTTTGCTAAGACTCTCCAGAGAGCCGTCCTCAAAACCAACACACATCTTGACATATCTCCCACATTGATCGCAGTGTCTCCAGGAACGGCATTCAAGGAGCCAGGAACTTTTCTCCCTACACTGTCCATTGAGTTGTCCTCAAAACCAATATACATCCTGCTATATCTCCCACATGGAAAGTGCCAGGAGGGAGAAGTGGCGATTATGTTTAGACTTTCTCGGAACTGCTTCAAATCAACTAGATATCTTTGTGCTGTAAATCTCCCAACAGCCAAACGCAAAAGCAGCAAACATCTCGCTGTATGTCCCACATCCAAAGTGCCAAGAGAGAGCTTGCTCTCCCTGTCTTTGAGTACTGTTTTCGCTGTGCCGGTTACCTCTTTGCTAACATTCTCTTCAGCGCTGCAGGGAAACCAGGAACCACGTGGAGAAGGCACCCACACTGAAAGTGCCTGGAGGGAACATTGGGGCTTCTTCTCAGTGTCTCTGACATAGGGTTTCACTGTCCCGGGAAAGTCTCTGCTAACACCCTGCAGAGCGCTGTGCCCAATCTACAGAAACGTCTTGCGGTATCTCCTACAGGGAAAGTGCCAGGAGGGAACTGTCCATCTTGTTCTCAGTGTCTCTGAGAATTGCTCTGATTATCCCTGTGACCTCTTTGCTAAGACTCTCCAGAGAGCCGTCCTCAAAACCAACACACATCTTGACATATCTCCCACATTGATCGCAGTGTCTCCAGGAACGGCATTCAAGGAGCCAGGAACTTTTCTCCCTACACTGTCCATTGAGTTGTCCTCAAAACCAATATACATCCTGCTATATCTCCCACATGGAAAGTGCCAGGAGGGAGAAGTGGCGATTATGTTTAGACTTTCTCGGAACTGCTTCAAATCAACTAGATATCTTTGTGCTGTAAATCTCCCAACAGCCAAACGCAAAAGCAGCAAACATCTCGCTGTATGTCCCACATCCAAAGTGCCAAGAGAGAGCTTGCTCTCCCTGTCTTTGAGTACTGTTTTCGCTGTGCCGGTTACCTCTTTGCTAACATTCTCTTCAGCGCTGCAGGGAAACCAGGAACCACGTGGAGAAGGCACCCACACTGAAAGTGCCTGGAGGGAACATTGGGGCTTCTTCTCAGTGTCTCTGACATAGGGTTTCACTGTCCCGGGAAAGTCTCTGCTAACACCCTGCAGAGCGCTGTGCCCAATCTACAGAAACGTCTTGCGGTATCTCCTACAGGGAAAGTGCCAGGAGGGAATTGTCGAGCTTGTTCTCAGTGTCTCTGAGAATTGCTCTGATTATCCCTGTGACCTCTTTGCTAAGACTCTCCAGAGAGCCGTCCTCAAAACCAACACACATCTTGACATATCTCCCTCATTGATCGCAGTGTCTCCAGGAACGGCATTCAAGGAGCCAGGAACTTTTCTCCCTACACTGTCCATTGAGTTGTCCTCAAAACCAATATACATCCTGCTATATCTCCCACATGGAAAGTGCCAGGAGGGAGAAGTGGCGATTATGTTTAGACTTTCTCGGAACTGCTTCAAATCAACTAGATATCTTTGTGCTGTAAATCTCCCAACAGCCAAACGCAAAAGCAGCAAACATCTCGCTGTATGTCCCACATCCAAAGTGCCAAGAGA
>NW_026961581.1:0-30006 GCF_963924245.1 Chroicocephalus ridibundus | reverse complement strand
GGGGTGCTGACCCCCCCCCCCCCCTCACCCCTCCTCGGAGGGGTGGTCCCGGCTGACACCCCCCCCCCGTGTCAGGGCTGTGCCCGGACTGGGAGAGCTGGGACCCCAACCAGCCCGTGCAGAACGCGCGGGAGGCCATGCAGCAGGCGGACGACTGGCTGGGCGTCCCCCAGGTACTGGGAGCACTGGGAGGGCACTGGGAGGGGAGGGGGGGGGCACTGGGAGGGCACTGGGGGGGTACTGGGGGCACTGGGATGTACTGGGAGGGCACTGGGGGGCACTGGGAGCACTTGAGGGGGCACTGGGGTGTACTGGGAGGGCACTGGGATGTACTGGGAGGGCACTGGGAGGGTACTGGGGGCACTGGGATGTACTGGGAGGGCACCAGGAGCGGGGGCGGGGCACTGGGATGTACTGGGAGGGCACTGGGAGCACTTGAGGGGGCACTGGGGTGTACTGGGAGGGCACTGGGAGGGTACTGGGGGCACTGGGGTGTACTGGGAGGGCACTAGGGGGGTACTGGAGGCACTGGGATGTACTGGGAGGGCACTGGGGGGGCACTGGGAGCACTTGAGGGGGCACTGGGGTGTACTGGGAGGGCACTGGGGGCGTACTGGAGGCACTGGGGTGTACTGGGAGGGCACTAGTGGGGTACTGGGAGCACTTGAGGGGGCACTGGGGTGTACTGGGAGGGCACTGGGAGGGTACTGGGGCACTGGGGTGTACTTGGAGGGCACTAGGGGGGCACTGGGAGCACTTGAGGGGGCACTGGGTGTACTGGGAGGGCACTGGGGGGGTACTGGAGGCACTGGGATGTACTGGGAGGGCACTGGGGGGGCACTGGGAGCACTTGAGGGGGGGGGGGTACTGGGAGGGGACGGGGGGGGCACTGGGAGGGCACTGCGGGGGGGCACTGGGGTGTGCTGAGGGCACTGGGAGCGCTTGAGGGGGCACTGGGATGTACTGGGAGGGGCACTGGGATGTACTGGGAGAGCACTAGGCGGGGTACTGGGGGCACTGGAGGGGCACTGGGGGGCCCTGGGGGGGTACTGGGGGCACTGGGAGCATTTGGTGGGGCACTGGGAGGGTACTGGGGGCACTGGGAGGGCACTGGGGAGGCACCGGGGGGGCACTGGGGTGTACGTGGTGGGCACTGGGAGGGCACTGCAGGGGGGGGACAGTGGTGGGGAGGGCACTGGGAGGGGAGAGGGAGCACTGGGGGGGCACTTGGGGGCGTTTGAGGGGGCACTGGGATGTACTGGGGGGGCACTGGGGAGGCACCGGGGTGTACTGGGGGGACACTGGGGTGTACTGGGAGGGCACTGGGGGGGCACTGGCGTGTACTGGTGTGTACTGGGGGGGCACTGGTGTGTACTGGGAGCACTGGGGAGCGCTGGTGTGTACTGGGAGGGCACTGGGGGGGGCACTGGGGGTGTACTGGTGTGTACTGGGGGGGCACTGGGGTGTACTGGGGAGCACTGGTGTGTACTAGGAGGGCACTGGGGGGCACTGGCGCATGCTGGGGTGTACTGGGGGGGGCACTGGGGTGTACTGGGGTGTACTGGGGGGGTACTGGCGTGTACTGGGGTGTACTGGGGGGGCACTGGGGGTGTACTGGGGTGTACTGGGGGGGGTACTGGGGTGTACTGGGGAGCACTGGGGGGGCACTGGCGCGTGCTGGTGTGTACTGGCGTGTACTGGGGGGGCACTGGGGTGTACTGGGGGGGCACTGGGGTGTACTGGGGAGCACTGGGGGGGGCACTGGCGCATACTGGTGTGTACTGGGGGGGCACTGGGGCGTGCTGGGAGGGCGTGGGGGCTGCGCCGTGGGGCTGACGGCCGTGGGGCCGCGTGTGTGTCCCCCCCCCCCAGGTGATCGCCCCCGAGGAGATCGTGGACCCCAACGTGGACGAGCACTCGGTCATGACCTACCTCTCCCAGTTCCCCAAGGCCAAGCTCAAACCGGGGGGCCCCCCTGCGCCGCCCGCCCCCCCCCAGCCCGCCCGCGCCCGCGCCTACGGGCCCGGTACGGCCCCGGGGGGGGGGGACACACCAGAGGGAGGGGGGACATGGGGGGGACACCATGGGAGGGGGGGACATGGGGGGGGACACCAGAGGGAGGGAGACGGGGGGGGGACAACGAGGAGTCTGGGGGGGGGGGGACACCAGAGGGAGGGGGACGGGGGGGGCGGACACGGGGGGATGTGGGGGGGACACCATGGGAGGGGGGACATGGGGGACATGGGGGGGGGGGACACCAGGGGGAGATGGCGTGGAGGGACGTGGGGGGGACACCATGGGGGGGACACCATGGAGGGGGACGTGGGGGGGGCATGGGGGACACGGGGGACGTGGGGGGGACACCATGGGAGGGGGAACATGGGGGGGACACCAGAGGGAGGGGGACATGGGGGACACGGGGACATCGGGGGGACACCATGGGAGGGGGACGTGGGGGGGACGTGGTGGACACGGGGGATGTGGGGGGGACACTATGGGAGGGGGATGTGGGGGGGGACACCAGAGGGAGGGGGACAGGGGGGACAGAGGGGACATCGGGGGGACACCATGGGAGGGGGACATGGGGGACATGGGGGGGATGTGGAGGGGACATGGGGGACACGGGGGATGTGGGGGGGACACCATGGGAGGGGGAGGTGGGGGGGACGTGGAGGGGGACACCAGAGGGAGGGGGACAGGAGGGACACAGGGGACATCGGGGGGACCCCGTGGGAGGGGGACGTGGGGGACACGGGGGGGACACCATGGGAGGGGGACGTGGGGGACACAGCGGGGGGGACATGGGTGTCATGGTGTGTCCCCCCCCCCCATACCTAGGGTCCCCCCAGGGTCCCCCAAGGTGCCACCAACACCCAGGGACCCCCCCCAGGGTCCCCCCCAAGGGTCCCCCCTATGCCCAGGGACCCCCTTGGACCCCCCAGGGACCCCCCCAGGGTCCCCCCTATGCCCAGGGACACCCTTGGACCCCCCAGGCCCCCCCATACCCAGGGTCCCCCAAGGTGCCACCAACACCCAGGGACCCCCCCAGGGTCCCCCCCATGCCCAGGGACCCCCCCGGACCCCCCATACCCAGGGTCCCCCCCATACCCAGGGACCCCCTTGGACTCCCCAGGGTCCCCCCCATACCCAGGGACCCCCCCGGACCCCCCAGGGTCCCCCCCATGCCCAGGGACCCCCCAGGCCCCCCCATACCCAGGGTCCCCCAAGGTGCCACCAACACCCAGGGACCCCCCCAGGGTCCCCCAAGGTGACACTGACACCCAGGGACCCCCCCCCTGTACCCAGGGACACTCCCCCCCCCTAAGGTCCCCCCCACCCCCCCTTACACCCCCAGACCCCCCCCACACACACACCTGGGGGTCCCCAGGACACCCCCCGCCCCCCAACCACCCCCACCCCCCAGGGCCACCTGAAGGTCCCAAGCGGGGGGGGGGGCTGAGCGAGGTGGGGGGGGTGGGGGGGTGCCGGGGGTGTGGGGTGCCCCCCCTGACGCCCCCCCCTCCCCGGGGGGTGTGGGGGTCCCGCAGGCATCGAGCCGCAGGGGAACGTGGTGCTGCGGCCGGCGCAGTTCACGGTGGAGACGCTGGAGGCCGGGGTGGGCGAGGTGCTGGTCTACGTGGAGGACCCCGAGGGGCACACGGAGGAGGTAGGGACGGGGGGGGGGACAGTTGGGGACACTTGGGCGATGGGGACATGCCGGGCGATGGGGACACCCAGGGACGTCCGGTGATGGGGACATCCTGGGACGCCTGGGTGGTGGGGAGATCTGGGGACATCTGGGCGATGGGGACACCTGGAGACACCTGGCAATGGGGACATCCAGGGACACCTGGGTGGTGGGGACATCTGGGGACACCCAGGTGGTGGGGACATCCTGGACAGTGGGGACATCTACGGACAGCCGGGTGATGGGGACATCTGGGGACACCTGGGTGATGAGGACATCCTGGGGACACCAAGGTGGTGGGGACATTCTGGGCCATGGGGACATCCAGGGACACCTGGGTGGTGGCGACAGCTGGGGACACCTGGGCGATGGGGACACCTGGAGACACCTGGGCGATGGGGACATCCAGGGACACCTGGGTGGTGGGGACATCTGGGGACACCCAGGTGGTGGGGACATCCTGGGCCGTGGGGACACCCAGGAACAGCCGGGTGATGGGGACATCCTGGGACGCCTGGGTGATGGGGACATCTGGGGACACCTGGGTGATGAGGACACCCTGGGGACACCCAGGTGGTGGGGACATTCTGGGCCATGGGGACATCCAGGGACACCTGGGTGGTGGGGACAGCTGGGCCATGGGGACATCCTGGGACACCTGGGTGGTGGGGACATCCGGGGACACCCGGGCAATGGGGACATCCTGGGACACCTGGGGTGATGGAGACATCTGGGGACACCCAGGTGGTGGGGACGTCCTGGGCCATGGGGACATCCAGGGACACCTGGGTGATGGGGACACCTGGAGACACCCAGGCGATGGGGACATCCAGGGACACCTGGGCAATGGGGACGTCCCAGGGACATCTGGGCGATGGGGACATCCTGGGGACACCTGGGTGATGGGGACAGCTGGGCGATGGGGACGTCCTGGGGACACCCCGTGCTGGGGACACCCAGGGACACCCCCCCCCATCCCTCCTTGTTTTGGGGTGTCCCCACCCCCCGCAGGCGAAGGTGGTGCCCAACAATGACAAGAAGAGGACGTACAGTGTCACCTACGTCCCCAAGGTCGGGGGGCTGCACAAGGTGAGCACCCACGGACACCCCCCCCCCACCCGGCGCCCCCCCCATGTCCTCGTGGTGGCATGGCCACGGCATGGCCTGGTGGCACTGGGGACATCTCCTCATGGTGGCACGGCCATGGGGTGGCCTGGGGACACGTCCTCATGGAGGTGTGGCCGTGGCATGGCTTCATGGCTCTGGGGACACGTCCTCATGGTGGCGTGGCCATGGGGTGGCCTGGTGGCAATGGGGACATCTCCTCATGGTGGCGTGGCCATGGGGTGGCCTGGTGGCAATGGGGACATCTCCTCATGGAGGTGTGGCCGTGGGGTGGCCTGGTGGCAATGGGGACATCTCCTCATGGTGGCGTGGCCATGGGGTGGCCTGGTGGCTCTGGGGACATCTCCTCATGGTGGCGTGGCCATGGGGTGGCCTGGTGGCTATGGGGACATGTCCTGTTGGTGGCATGGCCATGGCATGGCCTGGTGGCAATGGGGACATCTCCTCATGGTGGCACGGCCGTGGGGTGGCCTGGTGGCTCTGGGGACATCTCCTCATGGTGGCGTGGCCATGGGGTGGCCTGGTGGCTATGGGGACATGTCCTGTTGGTGGCATGGCCATGGCATGGCCTGGTGGCACTGGAGACACGTCCTCATGGTGGCGCGGCCGTGGGGTGGCCTGGTGGCTCTGGGGACATGTCCCCGTGGTGGCGTGGCCATGGCACGGCCTGGCGTGGTGGCACTGGGACCACATCCTCATGGCGGCGTGGTCATGGGATGACCTGGTGGCACTGGGGACACGTCCTGTTGGTGGCATGGCCTGGTGGCTTTGGTGCTATGTTCCCATGGTGGCACGGCCATGGCATGGCATGGT
This sequence comes from Chroicocephalus ridibundus, assembly GCF_963924245.1. Lineage (NCBI taxonomy): Eukaryota > Metazoa > Chordata > Aves > Charadriiformes > Laridae > Chroicocephalus > Chroicocephalus ridibundus. Next base: position 24,380 of record NW_026961581.1, on the reverse strand, counting down.
GGCACTGGGGACGTCCCCATGGTGGCATGGCCTGGTGGCTCTGGTGCTATGTTCTCATGGTGGCACGGCCATGGCATGGCCAGCTGGCACCGGGGACATGTCCTCACGGTGACGTGGCCACGACACGGCGTGGGGGCACTGGGGACGTGTCCCGTTGGTGGCACGGCCAAGGCATGGCCTCATGGCCCTGGGGCTCTGTTCTCATGGTGGCCTGGCCATGGCATGACCTGGTGGCACCGAGCCCGTGTCCTTGCCGTGCCTTGGCTGGGTCACCAAGGTGCCGGGTGGCCCTGGGGACCACAGCCACCCCTGAGCCCTCCGTGTCCCGCAGGTGACGGTGCTGTTTGCGGGGCAGAACATCGACAAGAGCCCCTTCGGCGTCAACGTGGGCATGGCCCTGGGGGACGCCAACAAGGTGACGGCGCGTGGCCCCGGCCTGGAGCCCGTGGGCAATGTGGCCAACAAGCCCACCTACTTCGACATCTACACCGCAGGTGGGCTCTGGTGGCCACCACGCGACGGGGGCGTCACCGCTCCGGGGAGGTGGTGGGGACGCGGCGTGGCACAGTGCCGGCTGGCATCGAGGGCATGTCCTCGGGGTGGCGTGGCCACGGTGGGGTTGGGTGGCGCTGAGGCCACGTCCTCGTGGTGGCACGGCCATGGGACGGCCTGGTGGCTCTGCTGCTGCGTCCTCATGGCGGCATGGCCTGGTGACGTTGAGGCCACGTCCTCATGGTGACACGGCTGTGGCATGGCCTGGTGGCACTGTGACTATGTCCTCATGGTGGCATGGCCACGGCGTGACCTGGTGGCTCTGGGGCCATGTCCTTATAGTGGCACAGCAATGGCAGGTGGCTCTGAGGCCACGCGTGGTGGCCTGGTCATGACATGGCAGGTGGCTCTGGGGCCACATCCTCGTGGTGGCATGGCCGTGGCATGGCCTGGTGGCACTGGGGACATGTCCTCATGGTGGCATGGCCATGGCATGGCCTGGTGTCACCGGGGACATGTCCTCATGGTGGCCTGGCCATGGGATGGCCTGGTGGCACTGAGGACATGTCTTCGTGGTGGCCTGGCCATGGCATGGCCTGGTGGCTCTGGGGACACGTCTTCATGGTGGCCTGGCCATGGGATGGCCTGGTGGCACTGAGGACGTGTCTTCGTGGTGGCCTGGCCATGGCATGGCTTGGTGGCACTGAGGTCATGCATGGTGGCCTGGCCATGGCGTGACCCGGTGGCACTGAGCCCGTGTCCTCGCGGTGGCAGGCGCTGGCCCGGGCGACGTGGGGGTGGTCATCGTGGACCCCCAGGGCCGGCGGGACACGGTGGAGGTGATGCTGGAGGACAAAGGGGACAACATCTACCGCTGCACCTACCGGCCCGTCCTGGAGGGGCCACACACCGTCTGTGTCACCTACGCCGGCGCCCAGGTCCCCAAGAGCCCCTTCACCGTCAACGTGGCTGAAGGTGAGACCTGGGTGTCACCACCGTGGCCCCACGGCGCCCATCAGTGCCCGTGGTGGCCCCATGGTGTCCTTTTGGTTGTCCATGGCCCCAAGGGTTGTCCCATGGCACCCATCAGTGCCCATGGTGGCCCCATGGCACCCATCGGTTCTCCAGGTGGTCCCATGGCACCCAACGGTGCCCGTGGTGGCCCCATGGCACCCCTGTGGCTGTCCATGGCCCCAAGGGTTGTCCCATGGCACCCATCAGTGCCCATGGTGGCCCCATGGCACCCATTGGTTCTCCAGGTGGTCCCATGGCACCCAACGGTGCCCGTGGTGGCCCCATGGCACCCCTGTGGCTGTCCATGGCCCCAAGGGTTGTCCCATGGCACCCATCGCTGCCCGTGGTGGCCCCATGGCACCCATTGGTTCTCCAGGTGGCCCCATGGTACCCATCAGTGCCTGTGGTGGCCCCATGGCATCCTTGTGGTTGTCCATGGCCCCAAGGGTTGTCCCATGGCACCCATCGCTGCCCGTGGTGGCCCCATGGCACCCATCGGTTCTCCAGATGGCCCCATGGCACCCAACGGTGCCCGTGGTGGCCCCATGGCACCCCTGTGGTTGTCCATGGCCCCAAGGGTTGTCCCATGGCACCCATCGCTGCCCGTGGTGGCCCCATGGCACCCATCGGTTCCCTAAGTGGCCCCATGGCACCTCTCTGTCCCCTGGGTGTCCCCATAGGTCCCTTATGTCCCCAAGGTGTCCCCATGGCACCCTTGGCCCCCATGGCACCTCTCTGTCCCAGGGTGTCCCCAAGGGTCCCTTATCTCCCATCGTGTCCCCAAGGTGTCCCCATGGGTCCCTTAGCCCCCATGGCACCTCTCTGTCCCCTGGGTGTCCCCATGGGTCCCTTATCTCCCCTGGTGTCCCCAAGGTGTCCCCATGGCCCCCTTGGCCCCCCTGGCACCTCTCTGTCCCCTGGGTGTCCCCACGGGTCCCCTCTGCCCCAGGGTGTCCCCGCGTCACCCCTCCATCCCCAGGGTGTCCCCCTGGCACCCAGAGCCCCCCACGCCCCTCCTCCATCCCCGCGGTGTCCCCACGGGTCCCTTACGCCCCCGGGGACACCCCCCCCGTCCCCCGGTCCCCCACCCTCGTCACCCCTGGGTGGCGGTGGCGGGTGCTGAGGGTGGCGCCGTGCCGGCAGCGTGCACCCCCTCGGCGTGTCGGGCCACGGGCCGCGGGCTGCAGCCCAAGGGCGTGCGGGTGCAGGAGGTGGCCGACTTCAAGGTGCTCACCAAGGGCGCCGGCACCGGGGACCTGCGGGTGGTCGTCAAGGGACCCAGTGAGTGGGGACAAGGAGGAGGCGGCGGCCACGGCTGGAGGGGGCGCATGGTTGGGGGGCGGGGGGGGACGGGGACACACACCTGGAGGGTGCCCGTGATGGGTTGAGGGGCACCACGGGGTTGCCCATGGGGTGGGCGCGTGGTGGTGGGGTGGCCGTGGGGGTTGGATGGTTGAGGAGCACCATGGGGTTGTCCGTGGGGTGGGTGTGCGGTGGTGGGGTGGCCATGGAGGGTGTCCATGGAGGTTGGATGGTTGAGGAGCACCATGGGGTTGTCTGTGGGGTGGGTGTGTGGTGGTGGGGTGGCCGTGGGGGTTGGATGGTTGAGGAGCACCATGGGGTTGTCCGTGGGGTGGGTGCGCGGTGGTGGGGTGGCCATGGGGGATGGCCGTGGGGGTTGGATGGTTGAGGAGCACCATGGGGTTGTCCATGGGGTGGGAGTGTGGTGGTGGGGTGGCCGTGGAGGGTGTCCATGGAGGTTGTACGGTTGAGGAGCACCATGGGGTTGTCCGTGGGGTGGGTGTGTGGTGGTGGGGTGGCCATGGGGGTTGGATGGTTGAGGAGCACCATGGGGTTGTCCGTGGGGTGGGCGCGTGGTGGTGGGGTGGCCGTGGGGGGTGGCCATGGGGGTTCTATGGTTGAGGAGCACCATGGGGTTGTCCGTGGGGTGGGTGCGCGGTGGTGGGGTGGCCATGGAGGGTGGCCATGGAGGTTGGATGGTTGAGGAGCACCACGGGGTAGTCCATGGGGTGGGTGCGTGGTGGTGGGGTGGCTGTGGGGGGTGGCTGTGGGGGTTAGATGGTTGAGGAGCACCATGGGGTTGTCCATGGGGTGGGTGCGTGGTGGTGGGGTGGCCATAGAGGGTGTCCATGGAGGTTGGATGGTTGAGGAGCACCACGGGGTTGTCCGTGGGGTGGGTGCGTGGTTGAGGGATGGCCATGGGGGGTGGCCATGGGGGTTCTATGGTTGAGGAGCACCACGGGGTTGTCCGTGGGGTGGGTGCGTGGTGGTGGGGTGGCCATGGAGGGTGGCCATGGAGGTTGGATGGTTGAGGAGCACCACGGGGTTGTCCGTGGGGTGGGTGCGTGGTTGAGGGATGGCCGTGGGGGGTGGCCATGGGGGTTCTATGGTTGAGGAGCACCACAGGGTTGTTCGTGGGGTGGGTGCATGGTGGTGGGGTGGCCATGGAGGGTGTCCATGGAGGTTGGATGGTTGAGGAGCACCATGGGGTTGTCCGTGGGGTGGGCGCGTGGTTGAGGGATGGCCATGGGGGGTGGCCATGGGGGTTCTATGGTTGAGGAGCACCATGGGGTTGTCCGTGGGGTGGGTGTGCGGTGGTGGGGTGGCCATGGAGGGTGTCCATGGAGGTTGGATGGTTGAGGAGCACCACGGGGTAGTCCATGGGGTGGGTGCGTGGTGGTGGGGTGGCTGTGGGGGGTGGCTGTGGGGGTTAGATGGTTGAGGAGCACCATGGGGTTGTCCATGGGGTGGGTGTGTGGTGGTGGGGTGGCCATGGATGGGGGGTGTCCATGGAGGTTGGATGGTTGAGGAGCACCATGGGGTTGTCCATGGGGTGGGTGTGTGGTGGTGGGGTGACCATGAGGGTTGGGGTTGCCCAGGGTGGGGGGGCGTCATGGGGATGGCCTTGATGGGTGTATGGTTGAGGAGCACCACGGGGTTGTCCGTGGGGTGGGTGCATGATGGTGGGATGGCCATGGGGGCTGAATGGTTGAGGAGCACCATGGGGTTGTCCGTGGGGTGGGTGCGTGGTGGTGGGGTGGCCATGGAGGGTGTCCATGGAGGTTGTACGGTTGAGGAGCACCATGGGGTTGTCCGTGGGGTGAGTGCGTGGTGGTGGGGTGGCCATAGAGGGTGTCCATGGAGGTTGGATGGTTGAGGAGCACCATGGGGCTGTCCATGGGGCGGGTGCGTGGTTGGAGGGGGGGGTGGGGGGGGGGTGGGGCGCATGGTTGGGGGCCACCATGGAGCTGCCCACGTTGGCCGTAGGGTTGAGGAGCACCTCAAGGTGGCCTTGTCCGGGGCGGGATCTCCGTCACTGGGGTTGGGGGGCACCACGGGGGGATGTCCATGACTTGGGGGGGGTGGGGTGGGGTGTGCCCCCCCCCCCCAACCCTTGACACCCCCCCCCGCCCCCCCCCCCCCCAGAGGGCACGGAGGAGCCGGTGAAGGTGCGGGACGCGGGCGACGGCGTCTACGAGTGCGAGTACCAGCCCCTGGTGCCCGGCAAGTACCAGGTGGCCATCACCTGGGGCGGCTACGCCATCCCCCGCAGGTCAGCCCACCCCCCCCACCCCCCCCCCCACCCATGGGACCCCCCACCCCCCCCCCACCCCACCCATGGGACCCCCCCCACCCACGGGACCTTCCCCCTCCACGGGAACCCCCTCCTTCCACCCGTGGGATCCTCTCCCCGCAGGACATCAACCCCCATGAGATCCCCCCCCCCCACCCATGGGACACCCCCACCCATGGGACGCCCCCCCCCCCCCCCCCCCATAGCACCCCCCACCATGGGAACCCACCCCCCCACCCACCCATGGGACCTTCCCCCCCATGGGACGTCCCGTCCCCCCCCCCCATAGCACCCCCCACCATGGGAACCCACCCATGGGACCTTCCCCCCCATGGGACACCCACCCACCCACCCATGGGAACTTCCCCCCCCCATGGGACACCCCCCCCACCCATGGGACACACACCCCCCCCCCCCCACCATAGCACCCCCCCCGATGGGAACCCACCCCCCCCACCCACCCATGGGACCTTCCCCCCCATGGGACACCCACCCACCCACCCATGGGAACTTCCCCCCCCATGGGACACCCCCCACCCCCACCCATGGGAACTTCCCCCCCCATGGGACACCCCCCCCACACCCATGGGACACCCCCCCCCCCCCCCCCCCCCCCCACCCATGGGACCTTCCCCCCCGCCATGGGACACCCATGAGACACACCCCCCCCCCCCAACCCATGGGACCTTCACCCCCCATCGGACACCCACCCCCACCCCCCCCCCCATAGCACCCCCTACCCATGGGACCCCACCCCATGGGAACCCCCCCCATAGGACCCCCCCCCCCATGGGAACCCCTCCTTCTGCCCATGGGGACCCCCCCCGTGGGACCCCCCCCACCCCGGGAGCCTGGCGGGGGCGGGGGCGGGGGCAGACACGGGGGTGGGGGTGTGGGGTGTGTGTGCAAGGCCCGTGTGTGGGGCGTGTGGGGCGCTCACGCCCCATGGAAGGCGTGTGTGACGTGTGGGGTGTGTGACAAGTGTGTGACACGTGTGGTGTGTGTGTATGACACGTGTGTGACGTGTTTGTGACACTTGTATGATGTGTGTGACACGTGTGTGATGTGTATATGACACGTGTGTGGCGCGTGTGACATGTGTGTGATGCGTGTGACGTGTATGACACATGTGTGACGTGTTTGTGACACGTGTGTGACGTGTGTGACACATGTAATGTGCGTGTATGACGTGTGTGACATGTTTGTGACACGTGTGTGGTGTGTGACATGTGTGGTGTGTGAGATACAAGTGTGACGTGTTTGTGGCATGTGTGTGATGTGTGTGACACGTGTGATGTGTATGACACGTGTGTGACGTGTGATGTGTGTGACGTGTGTACAATGTGTGTGCCGTGTGTGACACGTGTGTGATATGTGTGGCATGTGTGCAATGTGTGTGCAACAGGTGTGTGCCGTGTGCGTGAGGCATGGGTGACGTGTGCGCGATGGGTGTGACACGTGCGCAGGGTGTTTGCGGCACATGTGCGATGCGCGTGCATGACGTGTGCGTGACGTGTGCGTGACGTGTGCGTGACGTGTGCGTGACGCGTGCGTGACGCGTGCGTGAGGTGCGTGACGCGTGTGTGAGGTGCGTGTGACGTGTGTGAGGTGTGTGACACGTTTGTGACACGTGTGTGAGGTGCGTGAGGTGTGCGCGAGGTGTGTGAGGTGCGTGACGTGTGCGTGAGGTGTGTGACGCGTGTGTGACATGTGTGAGGTGTGTGACACGTTTGTGACACGTGCGTGAGGTGCGTGAGGTGTGCGTGAGGTGCGTGAGGTGTGCGCGAGGTGTGTGAGGTGCGTGACGTGTGTGAGGTGTGTGACGCGTGTGTGACGTGTGTGAGGTGTGTGACACGTTTGTGACACGTGTGTGAGGTGCGTGAGGTGTGCGCGAGGTGTGTGAGGTGCGTGACGTGTGTGAGGTGTGTGACGCGTGTGTGACGTGTGTGAGGTGTGTGACACGTTTGTGACACGTGTGTGAGGTGCGTGAGGTGTGCGCGAGGTGTGTGAGGTGCGTGACGTGTGTGAGGTGTGTGACGCGTGTGTGACGTGTGTGAGGTGTGTGACACGTTTGTGACACGTGCGTGAGGTGCGTGAGGTGTGTGACGCGCGCGTGAGGTGTGCGCGAGGTGTGTGAGGTGCGTGACGCCCGCGTGACGGCGTGTGACGGCGCGTGTGCCGTGTCCCCGCAGCCCCTTCGAGGTGGAGGTGGGGGCGGTGGCCGGCAGCCAGAAGGTCCGTGCCTGGGGCCCGGGGCTGGAGGGCGGCGTGGTGGGCAAGTCGGCCGACTTCGTGGTGGAGGCCATCGGCACCGAAGTGGGCACCCTGGGTGAGCGGGGGCAGCCCCGGGGGGCAGCGGGGCGGGGCCGTGGGCGGGGCCTTGGGGACACCATGGTGGGGACATGTTGGGTGGCACCATGGTGGGGACGTGGGCATGAAGATGGGGACACCGTGGTGGGGACGTGGGCATGGACTTGGTGGCACCATGGCGGGGACATGGGCATGGAGTTGGGGACACCATGGTGGGGACATGTCAGGTGGCACCATGGTGGGGACGTGGGCACGAAGACGGGGACACCGTGGTGGGGACGTGGGGACATGTTGGGTGGCACCATGGTGGGGACGTGGGCATGGACTTGGTGGCACCATGGTGGGGACATGTTGGGTGGCACCATGGTGGGGACGTGGGCATGAAGATGGGGACACCGTGGTGGGGACATGGGCATGGACTTGGTGGCACCGTGGTGGGGACGTGGGCATGGAGTTGGGGACACCATGGTGAGGACGTGGGGACATGTTGGGTGGTATCATGGCGGGGACATGGGCATGGAGTTGGGGACACCATGGTGGGGACATGGGGACATGTTGGGTGGCACCATGGTGGGGACGTGGGCACGAAGACGGGGACACCATGGTGGGGACATGGGCATGGACTTGGTGGTACCATGGTGGGGAGATATTGGGTGGCACCATGGTGGGGACGTGGGCATGGACTTGGTGGCACCATGGTGAGGACGTGTTGGGTGGCACCACGGTGGGGCCGTGGGCATGAAGACGGGGACACCGTGGTGAGGACATAGGGACATGTTGGGTGGCACCATGGTGGGGACGTGGGCATGGAGTTGGGGACACCGTGGTGAGGACGTGGGCATAGAGTAGGGGGCATCTGGGTTGGGGACATATTGGGTGGCATCATGGTGGGGACGTGGGCATGGACTTGGTGGCACCATGGTGGGGCCATGGGTATGAAGATGGGGACACCATGGTGAGGACATGGGGACATGTTGGGTGGCACCATGGTGGGGACGTGGGTATGAAGATGGGGACACCGTGGTGAGGACATGGGGACATATTGGGTGGCATCATGGTGGGGACGTGGGCATGGACCAGGGCTTGTGAAGATGGGGACACGGGGACAGAGTGGGAGCGACCACCATGGGGACGTGGAGACATTATGGGTGGCACCATCCTGGGGACACAGGCACTGGGCGAGGGACACCTCAGTGGCGGTGGGGACTAGGGAGGTCACCGCCATGGGGACACGGGGACAGGCTGGGTGACACCACCCTGGGGATGTGGGCATGGATGCCACCATGCTGGTGACATGAGCCCAGGCTGAGGGACACCTTGGTGGAGACAGGGTCTGGAGGGGTCACCACCATGGGGACATGGGCACAGGCTGGGTGACACCACCCTGGGGACGTGGGCGTAGATGCCACCAAGCTGGTGACGTGGGTGCAGACTGAGGGACACCTCGGTGGAGACAAGGTCTAGAAGGGTCACCACCATGGGGACATGGACTCGTGGGGTGGCACCACCCTGGGGACAGGCTGAGGGACACCTGGATGGAGACAAGGTCTGGAGGGTCACCACCATGAAGACATGGGGTGACACCACCATGGTGACGTGGGTGCAGGCTGAGGGACACCTTGATGGAGACGGGGTCTGGAAAGGTCACCACCATGAAGACATGGGGTGACACCACCTTGGGGACATGGGGACAGGCTGAGGGACACCTGGATGGAGACAAGGACAGGAGGGTCACCACCATGAAGACATGGGGTGGCACCATCTTGGGGACATGAGGACGTGGGGTGACACCTCCCTGGGGACGTGGGCATGGATGCCACCACCCTGGGGACGTGGGCGCAGGCTGAGGGACGCCTTGATGGAGACAAGGACTGGAGGGTCACCACCATGAAGACATGGGGTGACACCACCTTGAGGACATGGGGACAGGCTGAGGGACACTTGGATGGAGACGGGGTCTGGAAAGGTCACCACCATGAGGACATGGGGTGACACCAGCTTTGGGACATGGGGTGGCACCACCTTGTGGAAATGGGGATGTGGGGTGACACCTCCCTGGGGACGTGGGCATGGGTGCCACCACCCTGGGGACGTGGGCGCAGGCTGAGGGGACGCCTTGGCGGAGACGAGGACGGGGGAGGTGACCGCCGTGGGGCCGCGGGTGGGCGCGCGCAGGGTGTCACGGGGCGGCCGCGTCCCCCGCAGGGTTCTCCATCGAGGGCCCCTCGCAGGCGCGCATCGAGTGCGACGACCGGGGCGACGGCTCCTGCGACGTGCGCTACTGGCCCACGGAGGGGGGCGACTACGCCGTGCACGTGGTCTGCGACGACGAGGACATCCGCGACAGCCCCTTCATCGCCCACGTCCGCCCCGCGCCCCACGCCTCCGCCCCCGACAAGGTACCGCCCCGCCGCGCCCCACAGAGCCCCAGAGACCCATAGAGCCCCATCAAGTCCCATCGAGACCCATCAAGACTCATCGAGTCCCATCGAGACCCATCAAGACCCATTGAGACCTATAGAGCCCCACAGAGACCCATCAAGTCCCATCAAGACCCATCAAGACCCACAGAGCCCCACAGAGATCCATAGAGCCCCATAGAGACCCATAGAGACCCATCAAAATCCATTGAGCCCCATTGAGCCCCATAGAGCCCCATAGAGCCCCATTGAGACCCATAGAGACCTATAGAGCCCCATAGAGACCCATCAAGATCCATCGAGACCCATTGAGACCTATAGAGCCCCATAGAGCCCTATAGAGCCCCATAGAGCCCCATCAAGATCCATCAAGTCCCATAGAGCCCCATAGAGACCTATAGAGACTCATCAAAATCCATCGAGCCCCACAGAGCCTCATCAAGCCCCATAGAGACCCATCGAGATACATAGAGCCCCATAGAGACCCATCAAGCCCCATAGAGACCTATAGAGACCCATCAAGACCCATTGAGACCTATAGAGCCCTATAGAGCCCCATAGAGACCCATCAAGATCCATCAAGTCCCATAGAGACCCATCGAGACCCATCGAGAACTATAGAGCCCCACAGAGCCCCATCGAGATCCATAGAGACCTATAGAGCCCCATAGAGACCCATCAAGCCCCATAGAGACCCACAGAAACCCATCACGACCCATCGAGCCCCATAGAGACCTACAGAGACCCATTGAGCCCCATAGAGACCCATCGAGCCCCATAGAGACCTATAGAGACCTATAGAGACCCATCAAGCCCCATAGAGACCCACAGAAACCCATCGCGACCCATCGAGCCCCATAAAGACCCATCGAGCCCCATAGAGACCTATAGAGACCCATCAAGACCCAGAGAGACCCATCAAACCCCATCGTGCCCCACGGAGCCCCATTGCGTCCCACAGAGCCCCATAGAGCCCCATAGCGCCCCCTAGAGCCCTATAGAGCCCCATAGAGCCCTATAGAGCCCCATAGCGACCTATCGCACCCTATAGCAACCCACAGCGCCCCACAGCAACCCATAGAGCCCCGTTGCACCCTACAGAGCCCTATAGCGCCCCTTAGCACCCCATAGCAACCCATAGAGCCCCATAGCGCCCCACAGCAACCCATAGAGCCCCGTTGCACCCCACAGAGCCCTATAGCGCCCCTTAGTGCCCCATAGCAACCCATAGAGCCCCATAGCGCCCCTTAGCGCCCCACAGCAACCCATAGAACCCCATAGCACCCCGCTGTGCCCCACTGCCCCCCCACTGTGCCCCACTGACCCCTGTTTTGCCCCACTGACCCGCGCTGTGCCCCACTGACCCCCCCCGGCTGTGCCCCACTGCCCCCCCGCTGTGCCCCACTGCCCCCCGGCTGTGCTCCACTGCCCCCCGGCTGTGCCCCACTGCCCCCGCGCTGTGCCCCACTGACCCCCTGAATGTGCCCCACTGCCCCCCGCGCTGTGCCCCACTGCCCCCCGGCTGTGCCCCACTGCCCCCCCCGCTGTGCCCCACTGCCCCCCGCTGTGCCCCACTGCCCCCCCGCTGTGCCCCACTGACCCCCTGAATGTGCCCCACTGCCCCCCGCGCTGTGCCCCACTGCCCCCCCGCTGTGCCCCACTGCCCCCCCGCTGTGCCCCACTGACCCCCTGAATGTGCCCCACTGCCCCCCGCGCTGTGCCCCACTGCCCCCCCGGCTGTGCCCCACTGACCCCCCGCTGTGCCCCACTGCCCCCCGGCTGTGCCCCACTGACCCCGCTGTGCCCCACGGCGCTGCCCCCCGCAGGTGAAGGCCTTTGGGCCGGGGCTGGAGCCCAGCGGCTGCATCGTGGAGCACCCGGCGGAGTTCACCATCGACGCCCGCGGCGCCGGCAAGGGGCCCCTCAAGCTCTACGCCCAGGTGAGGGCACCCGTGGGTGCCGCTGGGTGACGGGGGGGCGGGGGCGGGTGCCCTTGAGCGACGAGGGGTGCCATTGGGTGCCATTGGGTGCCCTTGGGTGCCATCGCGTGCCCTTGGGTGATGTTGGGTGCTGTTGGGTGACAACGGGTGCCCTTGGAAGCCATTGGGTGATGCTGGGTGCCATCTTGCCGTTGGGTGACGACGGGTGCCGTTGGGTGACAATGGGTGCCCTTGGTTGCCCTTGAGTGACGATGGGTGCCATTGGGCGCCCTTGGGTGCCGTTGGGTGCCCTTGGGTGATGTTGGCTGCCGTTGGGTGACGATGGGTGCCCTTGGAAGCCATTGGGTGATGTTGGGTGCCGTCTTGCCCTTGGGTGATGATGGGTGCCATTGGGTGCCCTCAGGTGATGTTGGGTGCTGTGTTGCCGTTGGGTGACGATGGGTGCCATTGGGTGACAATGGGTGCCCTTGGTTGCCCTTGAGTGACGATGGGTGCTATTGGGCGCCCTTGGGTGCCGTTGGGTGCCCTTGGGTGATGTTGGCTGCCGTTGGGTGACGATGGGTGCCCTTGGAAGCCATTGGGTGATGTTGGGTGCCGTCTTGCCCTTGGGTGATGATGGGTGCCATTGGGTGCCCTCAGGTGATGTTGGGTGCTGTGTTGCCATTGGGTGACAATGGGTGCCCTTCGTTGCCCTTGGGTGACGATGGGTGCCATCTCGTGCTCTTGGGTGATGTTGGGTGCCATCACGTGCTCTTGGGTGATGTTGGGTGCCGTTAGGTGCCATCGCGTGCTGTTGGGTGATGTTGGGTGATGTTGGGTGACGATGGGTGCATTTGGATGCCGTTGGGTGATGTTGGGTGCCATTGGGTGACAATGGGTGCCCTTGGTTGCCCTTGGGTGATGTTGGGTGCCCTTGGGTGACGATGGGTGCCATTGCGTGCCCTTGGGCGCCCTTGGGTGCTGTTGGGTGACAATGGGTGCCCTTGGAAGCCATTGGGTGATGTTGGGTGCCGTCTTGCTGTTGGGTGACGATGGGTGCCGTTGGGTTACGATGGGTGCCATTGGGTGCCCTTGGGTGATGTTGGGTGCCCTTGGGTGCCCTTGGGTGCCGTTGGGTGCTGTTGGGTGATGATGGGTGCCCTTGGGTGATGATGGGTGCCATCACGTGCCCTTGGGTGCTGTTGGGTGCCAATGGGTGCCCTTGGGTGATGTTGGGTGCCATTGCATGCCCTTGGGTGATGGTGGCTGCCGTTGGATGACAATGGGTGCCCTTGGGTGATGATGGGTGCCGTTGGGTGCCCTTGGATGCCGTTGGCTGCCATTGGGTGACCGTGGGTGCCGTTGGGTGCCGTGGCATGCCCTTGGGTGATGTTGGTTGCCATTGGTTTCCCTTGGGTGACGATGGGTGCCCTTGGGTGATGTTGGGTGCTGTTGGCTGCCATTGGGTGCCGTTGGCTGCCATTGGGTGATGTTGGGTGCCTTTGGGTGCTGTTCCATGCCCTTGGTTGCCCTTGGGCGACAATGGGTGCCCTTGGGTGCCGTTGGTTGCCTTTGGCTGATGATGGGTGCCATTGGGTGCCCTTGGGTGATGTTGGGTGCCCTTGGGTGACGATGGTGCCATTGCGTGCCCTTGGGCGCCCTTGGGTGCTGTTGGGTGACAATGGGTGCCCTTGGAAGCCATTGGGTGATGTTGGGTGCCGTCTTGCTGTTGGGTGACGATGGGTGCCGTTGGGTACGATGGGTGCCATTGGGTGCCCTTGGGTGATGTTGGGTGCCGTTGGGTGATGATGGGTGCCCTTGGGTGCCACTGAGTGGTGTTGGGTGCCGTCTTGCCGTTGGGTGATGATGGGTGCCATTGGGTGATGATGGGTGCTCTTGGGTGACAATGGGTGCCCTTGGCTGCCTTTGGGTGACAGTGGGTGCCCTTGGGTGACAATGGGTGCCATTGGGTGCCCTTGGCCCATATTGGCTGCTGTTGGGTGACAATGGGTGCCATTGGGTGCCCTTGGGTGACGATGGGTGCCATTGCGTGCCCTTGGGTGGCGATGGGTGCCCTTGGGTGATGTTGGGTACTATTGGGTGCCCATGGGTGCCCTTGAGTGATGTTGGGTGCTCTTGGGTGACAATGGGTGCCCTTGGGTGCTGTTGGCTACCACTGAGTGATGATGGGTGCCATTGGGTCCTGTTGGGTGCCCTTGGAAGCCATTGGGTGCCATTGGGCGCCCTTGGGTGCCATCGCGTGCCCTTGGGTGATGTTGGCTGCCATTGGGTGACGATGGGTGCCCTTGGAAGCCATTGGGTGATGTTGGGTGCCGTCTTGCCGTTGGGTGATGATGGGTGCCATTGGGTGCCCTTGGGTGATGTTGGGCGCCGTTGTGTGACAATGGGTGCCATCGGGTGCCCTTGGGTGATGTTGGGTGCCGTTGCGTGACAATGGGTGCCATCGGGTGCCCTTGGGTGATGTTGGGTGCCGTTGGGTGACAATGGGTGCCATTGGGTGCCCTTGGGTGATGTTGGGTGCTGTTGGTTGACAATGGGTGCCCTTGGGTGCCATTGAGTGGTGTTGGGTGCCGTCTTGCCATTGGGTGACGATGGGTGCCCTTGGGCACCCTTGGGTGATGTTGGGTGCCGTTGGGTGCCGTTGGGTGCCGTTGGGTGCCATTAGGTGATGTTGGGTGCCCTTGGGTGCCATTGGGTGCCCTTGGGTGATGTGTGACAATGGGTGCCCTTGGGTGGTGTTGAGTGACAACGGGCGCCACTGGGTACCGTTGGGTGCTGTTGGCTACTCTTGGATGCCGCTGGGTGATGCTGGTCGCCACTGGGTGCCGGTGGGTGCCGGTGGGTGCCGACGGGTCCCCTCACCCCCACCCGCTGCCCGCAGGACGCCGAGGGGGTCCCCATCGACATCAAGGTGAAGGACAACGGGGACGGCACCTACCACTGCGTCTACGTGCCCACCAAGGCCATCAAGCACACCATCATCGTCACCTGGGGGGGCGTCACCACCCCCCGCAGCCCCTTCCGCGTGGGTGCCATGGGGGGGGGGCCCTGGGGTGCTGGGGTGGCCATGGGGTGTCACCATGGGGTGCTGGGCGTGGAGACGGGGGTCCATGGGGTGACGGGGACGGAGCGCCAGGCATGGAGACATGGGTCCCATGGGGGATGTTGGGTGCCGTTGGGTGACGATGGGTGACGATGGGTGACAATGGGTGACAATGGGTGACAATGGGTGACAATGGGTGACGACGGGTGACAATGGGTGACGACGGGTGCCGTTGATGGGCTGCTGGGCATGGAGATGGGGATCCATGGGGTGATGGGTATGGAGATGGGGGTCCAAGACCTATGGGGTGCTAGGGTGGCCATGGGGGGCCACCACGGGGTGCTGGGCGTGGAGATGGGGGTCCCGTGGGGTGATGGGGATGGGTATGGAGATGGGGGTCCCAGACCTATGGGGTGCTGGGGTGGCCATGGGGTGTCACCATGGGGTGATGGAGGTGGAGATGGGGGTCCCATGGGGTGATGGGGTCCCATGGGGTGATGGGGTTCCATTGGGTGATGGAGATGGAGATGGGGGTCCCGTGGGGTGATGGGTGTCCCATGGGGTGATGGAGATGGGGGTCCCATGGGGTGATGGGGTTCCATGGGGTGATGGAGGTGGAGATGGGGGTCCCATGGGGTGATGGGTGCCCCATGGGGTGATGGAGGTGGAGATGGGGGTCCCATGGGGTGATGGGGTCCCATGGGGTGATGGAGGTGGAGATGGGGGTCCCATGGGGTGATGGGGTCCCATGGGGTGATGGAGGTGGAGATGGGGGTCCCGTGGGGTGATGGGTGTCCCATGGGGTGATGGAGGTGGAGATGGGGGTCCCGTGGGGTGATGGGTGTCCCATGGGGTGATGGAGGTGGAGATGGGGGTCCCGTGGGGTGATGGGTGTCCCATGGGGTGATGGAGGTGGAGATGGGGGTCCCGTGGGGTGATGGGTGCCCCATGGGGTGATGGAGATGGAGATGGGGGTCCCATGGGGTGATGGAGATGGAGATGGGTGCCCCATGGGGTGATGGGTGCCCCATGGGGTGATGGAGGTGGAGATGGGGGTCCCATGGGGTGATGGGGTTCCATGGGGTGATGGAGGTGGAGATGGGGGTCCCATGGGGTGATGGGGTCCCATGGGGTGATGGGTGCCCCATGGGGTGATGGAGGTGGAGATGGGTGCCCCATGGGGTGATGGGTGCCCCATGGGGTGATGGAGGTGGAGATATGGGTCCTATGGGGTGATGGGTGCCCCATGGGGTGATGGAGGTGGAGATGGGTGCCCCATGGGGTGATGGAGATGGGTGCCCCATGGGGTGATGGGTGCCCCATGGGGTGATGGAGACGGGGTGGCGCAGGGTGGCGGTGGGAGAGTCCCAGACCCACGGCGGAACGGCTCCGACGCCGAGGGCGGCGGGCAGGGGGCTGGTCCGTGGGGGGGCAGAAGCGGGGGGGCTGCGTGTGGGGCGAGGGGGCGGGTGACGCCCCGGTGCCCCCCAACCCCCCGGCGCCCGCAGGTGGCCGTGGGCGAGGGCAGCCACCCCGGCAGGGTGAAGGTCTACGGGCCGGGCGTGGAGAAGACGGGGCTGAAGGCCAACGAACCCACCTACTTCACCGTGGACTGCAGCGAGGCCGGGCAGGGTGGGTGCCCCACGCCGGGGGGTGGGTGGGGTGGGGTGGGTGGGCACCCACCACCCGTGGGCACCCCGCTGATGGTGGGGGGGGAGGTGGGACAACCAGGTCCTGCAGCTCCGGTCCTGGGTTTGCAGCGTCTGGGCCACGTCCTGCATCCCTGGTGCTGGTCCACCAGCCCTGGTCCATGTCCACCAGCCCTGGTCCTGGTCCATCACCCCTGGTCCTGGTCCTTCAGCCCTGGTCCATGTCCACCAGTCCTGGTCCTGGTCCATCACCCCTGGTCCTGGTCCTTCAGCCCTGGTCCATGTCCACCAGCCCTGGTCCTGGTCCTGGTCCATGTCCACCAGTCCTGGTCCTGGTCCTTGTCATGGTCCTTCAGCCCTGGTCCAGGTCCATCACCCCTGGTCCTGGTCCACCAGCCCTGGTCCATGTCCACCAGCCCTGGTCCTTCATCCCTGGTCCATCCCCCTTGGTCCAGCATCTCTGCTCCTTCATCCCTTCTCCATCACCCCTGGTCCAGGTCCATCATCCCTGGTCACCATGCCTGGTCCTTCAGCCCTGGTCCAGGTCCATCATCCCTGGTCCTTCATCCCTGGTCCTTCATCCCTGGTCCTTCCGCCCTGGTCCTTCCGCCCTGGTCCACGTCCACCATCCCTGGTCCATGTCCACCATCCCTGGTCCTTCATCCCTGGTCCTGGTCCTGGTCCTGGTCCTGGTCCAGGTCCTTCAGCCCTGGTCCTTCAGCCCTGGTCCTTCAGCCCTGCTCCATGTCCACCAGCCCTGGTCCTTTATCTCTGGTCCTGGTCCTGGTCCTTTATCCCTGGTCCTGGTCCTGGTCCTTCAGCCCTGGTCCTTCAGTCCTGGTCCAGGTCCTTCAGCCCTGGTCCTGGTGCACCATCCCTGGTCCAGCATCCCTGGTCTTTCATCCCTGGTCCCGGTCCACCATCCCTTCTCCATCACCCCTGGTCCGGGTCCATCGTCCCTGGTCACCATCCCTGGTCCATCATCTGTGGTCCAGGTCCATCATCCCTGGTCCAGGTCCATCATCCTTGGTCCAGCATCTCCGATCCAGGTCCATGCCCCCTGGTCCTTCACGCCTGGTCCAGGTCCATCCCCCCTGGTCCATCATCTCTGCTCCTTCATCCCTTCTCCATCACCCCTGGTCCGGGTCCATCATCCCTGGTCACCGTTCCTGGTCCATCATCTGTGGTCCAGGTCCATCCCCCCTGGTCCTTCATCCCTGGTCCATCCCCCTTGGTCCAGCATCTCTGGTCCTTCATCCCTTCTCCATCACCCCTGGTCCGCGTCCATCGTCCCTGGTCCTTCATCCCTGGTCCAGGTCCATTGTCCCTGGTCACCATCCCTGGTCCTTCATCCCTGGTCCAGGTCCATCCCCCCTGGTCCTTCATCCCTGGTCCAGGTCCGTCATCCTTGGTCCAGCATCTCTGGTCCTTCATCCCTTCTCCATCACCCCTGGTCTGCGTCCATTGTCCCTGGTCACCATCCCTGGTCCGTCATCCCTGGTCCATCATCCCTGGTCCTTCATCCCTGGTCCAGGTCCATCCCCCCTGGTCCTTCATCCCTGGTCCAGGTCCACCATTCCTTGTCCTTCAGCCCTGGTCCATCCCCCCTGGTCCTTCAGCCCTGATCCATGTCCACCAGTCCTGGTCCTGGTCCTTGAGCCCTGGTCCTTCAGCCCTGGTCCATGTCCACCATCCCTGGTCCTGGTCCTTGTCCTGGTCCTTCAGCCCTGGTCCAGGTCCATCCCCCCTGGTCCATCCCCCCTGGTCCATCCCCCCTGGTCCATCATCCCTGGTCCTTCATCCCTGGTCCAGGTCCATCATCCCTGGTCCATCCCCCTTGGTCCAGCATCTCTGGTCCTTCATCCCTTCTCCATCACCCCTGGTCCAGGTCCGTCATCCCTGGTCACCATCCCTGGTCCGTCATCCCTGGTCCTTCATCCCTGGTCCTTCCACCATCCCTGGTCCAGGTCCATCATCCCTGGTCCATCGTCCCTGGTCCTTCATCCCTGGTCCTTCATCCCTGGTCACCATCCCTGGTCCATCATCCCTGGTCCATCATCCCTGGTCCATCATCCCTGGTCACCATCCCTGGTCCATCGTCCCTGGTCCATCATCCCTGGTCACCATCCCTGGTCCATCATCCCTGGTCCTTCATCCCTGGTCCATCATCCCTGGTCCATCGTCCCTGGTCCTTCATCCCTGGTCCATCATCCCTGGTCACCATCCCTGGTCCATCATCCCTGGTCCATCATCCCTGGTCACCATCCCTGGTCCATCGTCCCTGGTCCATCATCCCTGGTCACCATCCCTGGTCCATCATCCCTGGTCCTTCATCCCTGGTCCATCATCCCTGGTCCATCATCCCTGGTCACCATCCCTGGTCCTTCATCCCTGGTCCTTCATCCCTGGTCCATCATCCCTGGTCCATCATCCCTGGTCACCGTCCCTGGTCCATCATCCCTGGTCCATCGTCCCTGGTCCTTCATCCCTGGTCACCATCCCTGGTCCTTCATCCCTGGTCCTTCATCCCTGGTCCATCATCCCTGGTCCATCATCCCTGGTCCATCATCCCTGGTCACCATCCCTGGTCCATCATCCCTGGTCCTTCACCCCTGGTCCATCAGCCTTGGTCCAGGTCCATCACCCCCCATCCCTCCTCCCGCCCCCCTCGAAGAGGCGTGGGGTGACGGCGGGTGGGGTGGGGGGGGTGGTGCGGTGTGGGGGTGACGCGACGGAGGGCGGGGGGGGTTTGACGTCCCCAACCCCGCAGGTGACGTCAGCATCGGCATCAAGTGCTCGCCGGGGGTGGTGGGGCCGCAGGAGGCCGACATCGACTTCGACATCATCAAGAACGACAACGACACCTTCACGGTCAAGTACACGCCGCCGGGCGCCGGGCTCTACACCATCATGGTGCTCTTCGCCAACCAGGTACCCCCCCGGCCCCACGGCTGCCCCCCAACCGCCCCCCAACCGCCCCCCCGCCTTTGGGGGGGTGTCACCTCGTCACCTCCCCCCGGCGTGTCCTCGCGTCCCGTCCCCAGGAGATCCCCAGCAGCCCCTTCCGCGTCGAGGTGGACCCGTCCCACGACGCCACCAAGGTCAAGGCGGAGGGACCCGGGCTCAGCCCCACGGGTGAGGGGGCGCCGGGGGGTGCCGTGGGGCTGGGGGCTGTGGGGCTGGGGGGGGGGGGCGGGAGCTCTGGGGGCTGGGGGGCTGGGGAGCTGGGGGGTTGGGGGGCAGGGGGCCTGGGTGGTGTGGGGCAGAAGCTCTGGGTGCTGTGGGGCAGGGAGTCTGGGAGCTGCGGGGCAGGGGCGGTGGGGAGCTGGGGGGTTGGGGGGCTGGGGGGCTAGGGGCCTGGGCGGTGTGGGGCAGGAGCTCTGGGGGCTGTGGGGCAGGGGGTCTGGGAGCTGTGGGGCAGGGGCGGTGGGGAGCTGTGGGGTTGGGGGTCTGGGTGCTGTGGGGTTGGGGGTCTGGGGGTTGTGGGGCAGGAGCTCTGGGGGCTGGGGGTCTGGGTGCTGTGGGGCAGGGGCGGTAGGGAGCTGTGGGGTTGGGGGTCTGGGAGCTGTGGGGCAGGGTGTGGTGGGTCCGGGCGCTATGGGGCAGGGTGCTGTGGGTCGGGGCGCTGTGGGTCTGCGGGTGCTGTGGGGCAGGGTGCCATGGGTCTGTGGGCGCTATGGGTCGGGGCACTATGGGTCTGTGGGCGCTGTGGGTCCGGGCACTGTGGGTCAGGGCGCTGTGGCGCTGTGGGTCTGTGGGCGCTATGGGGCAGGGTGCCGTGGGTCGGGGCGCGGTGGGTCCGGGCGCTATGGGGCAGGGTGCCGTGGGTCGGTGGGTCTGGGGGCGCTATGGGTCCGGGCGCTGTGGGTCGGTGGGTCTGGGGGCGCTATGGGGCAGGGTGCCGTGGGTCTGGGGGCGCTATGGGTCTGTGGGCGCTATGGGTCGGGGCGCGGTGGGTCCGGGCGCTATGGGGCAGGGTGGCGTGGGTCTGGGGGTGCTATGGGGCAGGGTGCCGTGGGTCGGTGGGTCTGGGGGCGCTATGGGGCAGGGTGCCGTGGGTCGGTGGGTGCTATGGGTCCGGGCGCTGTGGGTCTGGGGGCGCTATGGGGCAGGGTGCCGTGGGTCGGTGGGTCTGGGGGCGCTATGGGGCAGGGTGCCGTGGGTCTGTGGGCGCTATGGGTTGGGGCGCTGTGGGTCGGGGCGCTGTGGGGCAGGGTGCCGTGGGTCTGTGGGCGCTATGGATCTGTGGGCGCTGTGGGTCGGGGCGCTATGGGGCAGGGTGCCGTGGGTCTGTGGGCGCTATGGGTTGGGGCGCTGTGGGTCTGTGGGCGCTATGGGGCAGGGTGCCGTGGGTCGGTGGGTCTGTGGGCGCTATGGGGCAGGGTGCCGTGGGTCGGGGCGCGGTGGGTCCGGGCGCGCGGTGGGTCCGGGCGGTGCCGAGCGGGGCGGCCTCGCGCAGGCCCCGTGGCGGGAAAAACCGACGCACTTCCGGGCGGTGGCGCGCGGCGCGGGGAAGGCGGCGCTGGGGGTGCAGTTCGGGGGGGCGGGGCCGGGCCCGGCCGTCACCGACTTCGAGGTGATCGACAACCGCGACTACACCCACACCGTCAAGTACACCCCGCTGCGCGAGGTGCGTCTGCCCCACTGCGACCCACAGCGACCCATAGCGACCCACAGCCTGACCCATGGGCACCACAGCCTGCCCCATAGCGACCCACAGCGACCCACAGCCCGCCCCACAGGGACATCCCCCCATAGGGCACCCATCCCCGCTCCTACACCCCGCTGCGCGAGGTGCGTCTGCCCCACAGCGACCCACAGCCTGACCCATAGCGACCCATAGCGACGCACAGCCTGCCCCACAGCGACCCATAGCCTGACCCACAGGGACATCCCCCCATAGGGCACCCATCCCCGCTCCTATACCCCGCTCCAGGAGGTGGGTCTGCCCCATAGCGACCCATAGCGACCCACAGCCTGCCCCACAGCGACCCACAGCGCCCCACAGGGACATCCCCCCATAGGGCACCCATCCCCCCTCCTATACCCCGCTCCAGGAGGTGGGTCTGCCCCACAGCGACCCATAGCGACCCACAGCCTGCCCAGTAGCGACCCATAGCGACCCACAGCCTGCCCCATAGAGCACCACAGCCTGACCCATAGGGCACCACAGCCTGCCCCACAGCCCGCCCCACAGGGACATCCCCCCATAGGGCACCCATCCCCGCTCCTACACCCCGCTCCAGGAGGTGGGTCTGCCCCATAGCGACCCACAGCGACCCATAGGGCACCACAGCCTGCCCCATAGCGACCCATAGCGACCCACAGCCCGCCCCACAGGGACATCCCCCCATAGGGTACCCATCCCCGCTCCTACACCCCGCTCCAGGAGGTGCGTCCGCCCCACAGCGACCCATAGCAACCCATAGCCTGCCCCATAGCGACCCACAGCCCGCCCCACAGGGACATCCCCCCATAGGGCACCCATCCCCGCTCCTACACCCCGCTCCAGGAGGTGGGTCTGCCCCATAGCGACCCATAGCGACCCGCAGCCTGCCCCATAGCGACCCATAGTGACCCACAGCCTGCCCCATAGCGACCCATAGCGTGCCCCACAAGGACATCCCCCATAGGGCACCCATCCCCCTTCCTACACGCCGCTGCGCGAGGTGCGTCTGCCCCATAGCGACCCATAGCCTGCCCCATAGCGACCCATAGAGCACCATAGCCTGCCCCATAGCGCCCCACAGCCTGCCCCACAGGGACATCCCCCCATAGGGCACCAGCCCATGGGGCACCTGCTCCCACGCCCCGCTCCAGCAGTGGGCTCTGCCCACAGCGCCCCACAGCGCCCCACAGCGCCCCCACCCAGGGACACCCCCCCCCCCCCCACGGTCACGGGAACCCCCCACTCCGGGACCTGAACCCCCACCTTCTGCCCCCCAAGTCCGTCCCCCCCCCAGTTACCCCCCAGCCCCCCAGCTCCCCCCCCCCAGGACCCACGGGTGACCCCAACCTCCCCCCCAGCCCCCCAAATGCCCCCCCCAGCACCCAGGGGTCACCCAGGCCCCCGTAGCCCCCCCAAATTCCCCCCCCAGCCCCCCAACTCCCCCCCCGGGTGACCCCAGCCCCCCCCCAGCCCCCCAACTCCCCCCCCCAGAACCCCCGGGTGACCCCAGCCCCCCAAATCCCCCCCCAGCCCCCCCAGTCCCCCCCCCCAGCACCCATGTGCCCCCCCCCAGCCCCCCAACTCCCCCCCCCAGGACCCATGTGCCACCCCAGCCCCCCAACTCCCCCCCCCCCCCGCAGAACCCCCGGGTGACCCCATGTGCCCCCCCCCAGCCCCCCAACTCCCCCCCCCAGAATGCCCGGGTGACCCCAGCCCCCCAAATCCCCCCCCCCAGCCCCCCCCCAGCACCCATGGGTCACCCAGGCCCCCCGTAGCCCCCCCAAATTCCCCCCCCCCCCAACACCCATGTGCCCCCCCCAACCCTCCAACTCCCCCCCCCAGAACCCCCGGGTGACCCCAGCCCCCCCCCAGCCCCCCAACTCCCCCCCCCCCATCACCCAACTCCCCCCCCCGTCCCCGGTTCCCCATCGCCCCCCCGCTGTGTTGGGGGGGTGGGGGGTGGGTGGGTGTTGAGGGGGGGTTTCCCGCCCCCCCCCCCCGTGACGTGTGTTTTCGGGGGGGTCCCCGCAGGGCCCCCTGTCGGTGGCCGTCACCTACGGGGGGACCCGATCCCCCAGAGCCCCTTCGCCGTCAGCGTGGCCCCCCCCCTGCAGCTCGGCAGGGTCAAGGTGCAGGGGCTCAGCAGCAGTGAGTGGGGGGGGGCACCTCGGGGGGGCGGGGGGGGGGGGCACCCCCCCATCTTGGGGGGGGGGGCACCTCAGTGGGGTGGGACCCCCATGTGTGGGGCGGGGGGGGGGCTGTGGGACCCCCCGTGTGGGGAGTTGGGGGGGGGGGTGGGGGGGGTGTTCGGGACCCCCATCTGGAGGGTGGGGGGGGGCACCTGGGGGGGGGGCACCCCCCCATCTTGGGGGGGGGGGGGGCACCTCAGTGGGGTGGGACCCCCATGTGTGGGGCGGGGGGGGGGCTGTGGGACCCCCGTGTGGGGAGTTGGGGGGGGGGGGGGTGTTCGGGACCCCCATCTGGAGGGTGGGGGGGGGCACCTGGGGGGGGGGCACCCCCCCATCTTGGGGGGGGGGGGCACCTCAGTGGGGTGGGACCCCCATGTGTGGGGCGGGGGGGGGGGGGCTGTGGGACCCCCCTGTGGGGAGTTGGGGGGGGGGGGTGGGGGGGGTGTTCGGGACCCCCATCTGGAGGGTGGGGGGGGGCACCTTGGGGGGGGCACCTTGGCGGGGGGGGGGGACCTGGGGTGGGGGGCACCTTAGTGGGGTGGGACCCCCCATGTGTGGGGCGGGGGGGGGGGGCTGTGGGACCCCCGTGTGTGTGGGGGGGGGGGGGGTGTTTGGGACCCCCGTCCGTGGGGGGGGGTGTGTGTGACCCCCCCGAGCCCTATATTCCCCCCCCCCCCCAGAGGTGTGTGTGTGACCCCCCCTGACCCCCCCCGACCCCCATGTCCCCCCCTGACCCCCATATCCCCCCCCCCGAGGTGCGTGTGAGCCCCCCGTGCCCCCCCCGCCCCCCATGTCCCCCCCCAGAGGTGTGTGAGCCCCCCATGTCCCCCCCCGTGTCCCCCCCGACCCCCGTGTCCCCCCCTAGAGGAGCGTGTGAGCCCCCATGTCCCCCCCCGAGGTGTGTGTGACCCCCATATCCCCCCCCAGAGGAGCGTGTGACCCCCATGTCCCCCCCCGCCCCCCATATCCCCCCCCGAGGTGTGTGTGCCCCCCCCGTGTCCCCCTCCGACCCCCGTGTCCCCCCCCAGAGGAGCGTGTGACCCCCGTGCCCCCCCTGCC